>NC_091204.1:12281640-12286640 GCF_040958095.1 Procambarus clarkii
TATATATATATATATATATATATATATATATATATATATATATATATATATATATATAGCAGTCTTTCCTGTAGACATATATTATTAAATATGACCGAAAAAGTAAGATTAATAATTCTAACACGAATTTTCTCGATCTTTCTTACGTTTCTTTTCACTGTTGATGGTAATTCAAAGATCAATTCTCCAAAATTCATTTTTATTTCTAGTCTGACGCGACACTTGAGCGCGTTTCGTAAAACTTATTACATTTTCAAAGACTTTAGTTTACACACACACACACACACACTTTGACTGAATAGAGCTTAAACATCTTCGAGTTTTTTATACCTACATTTGGGTGAGGTGACATGTTACAATAGTTTTGGATGAGGTGAAAATAAACTTTTAACACAAGACAGAACACGAAACAATGGGTATTAAAGGTAGGTAACTGCAGAAGGCCTATTTTTATTGGCCCATATTTCTTGATGCTTCTATATTGGAGCGGAGTCTTGAAGTGGGTAGAATATAGTTGTGCATTAATTGGCTGTTGATTGCTGGTGTTGACTTCTTGATGTGTAGTGCCTCGCAGACGTCAAGCCGCCTGCTATCGCTGTATCTATCGATGATTTCTGTGTTGTTTGCTAAGATTTCTCTGGTGATGGTCTGGTTGTGGGAAGAGGCTATATGTTCCTTAATGGAGCCCTGTTGCTTATGCATCGTTAAACGCCTGGAAAGAGATGTTGTCGTCTTGTCTATATACTGAGTTTTTTGAGGCTTACAGTCCCCAAGAGGGCATTTGAAGGCATAGACGACGTTGGTCTCTTTTAAAGCGTTCTGCTTTGTGTCTGGAGAGTTTCTCATGAGTAGGCTGGCCGTTTTTTTTGGTTTTATAGTAAATTGTCAGTTGTATCTTCTGATTTTTGTCTGTAGGGATAACGTTTCTACTGACAATATCTTTCAGGACCCTTTCCTCCGTTTTATGGGCTGTGGAAAAGAAGTTCCTGTAAAATAGTCTAATAGGGGGTATAGGTGTTGTGTTAGTTGTCTCTTCAGAGGTTGCATGGCGTTTCACTTTCCTTCTTATGATGTCTTCCACGAAACCACTGGAGAACTTTTTCGGTCATATTTAATAATAATATATATATATATATATATATATATATATATATATATATATATATATATATATATATATATATAAACACACAGTATACACGCATGATATCACAGCACCACATACATGAACCCCATCACACCGTATACATTACACAATGTATATAAATACCCTTCAAGTTGCAAGTCACACAGATATGAACCCCTCCCCCCCCCAGAAAAGCGTAAGATAAAAACAATTAAAAACCAGCACAAACTGATAAATACAGAAGCCAGACATACCTCAGCAGGCGGCCTCCACCACCCTCGCCTCACCTGTGAGAGAAAACACAATTATGAGAAAGGTGGACAGGTAAGCAATTAACAAATCACAATATTAATTTACCCTTTCCACACCTGAGAGAACATGAACTCACACCAATCTGTTATCCGGAGACAATATGTGCTGGAGCCAGCCTGTGTTCATCATGTGGAAGAACACTAATTCTTATTAATGGACAGTGTTGGAGAGGAAGGTAATACCCGGGTGTTCTCTTTTGCTGGTCGGGGGAGGAGGAGGAGGAGGCTCTTGGTGTTAGGTGAGTTAGTTGGAGGGGTGAGTGAGTGACCTCTGTGATGAGTGGGTGAGTGACCTGTGATGGGTCAGTGAGTGAGTGGCTGACCTCTGTGGTTGGTGAATGGTTCTAGTATGAGGTAGTGGTTCTTGTACCAGCTACCACTGGCATCTTATGCCAGAAAGTTAGATGGAAAAGAGGAGCCTAAAAAGATTATCAAAATGGTACACCCATGGGTAGTTACGGTACACCCATGGGTAGTTACGGTACACCCATGGGTAGTTACGGTACACCCATGGGTAGTTATCCACCATCCTCATCACACCTACACCCTCTCCATTCCCGGTAATGTACAAGCCCACACAACCCCCCAAACCCCAAGTCGATACGCAGAAAACATCAACATTACATTGCTATATATTTGTGTCTTTGCTAATAGGTCGTACTTTTAACGGATTTGTCGATTCCGTTTAAAAAATGTGACGTCTTAGATGCCAAGACGAGTTGGGACAATAATGAGTGAATTAGGGTTGTTAAGTCAGCGGGTTGACCAAACAGCCTCGTTAGATAAGATGGTTTTCAGGGGCTGAGCCAAGGATGTAGAATGGAACCAATGGTGAACTTAAGGCTTAAGTTATCTTAAGTCTCATCTTAACTTAAGCGATAAACTTAAAAGTTTATCTTAACTTTCTAAACCAGGGGGGTCCCACTACTGGTTTAGAAAGCTTAAAATGGTGGTCCCACCCCTGGTTTAGGAAGCTTAAAATGGTGGTCCCACCCCTGATTTAGAAAACTTAAAATGGTGGTCCCACCCCTGATTTAGAAAACTTAAAATGGTGGTCCCACCCCTGGTTTAGAAAGCTTAAAATGGTGGTCCCACCCCTGATTTAGAAAGCTTAAAATGGGGGTCCCACCCCTGGTTTAGAAAGCTTAAAATGGGCGGTCCCACCCCTGGTTTAGAAAGCTTAAAATGGTGGTCCCACCCCTGATTTAGAAAGCTTAAAATGGTGGTCCCATCCCTGGTTTAGAAAGCTTAAAATGGTGGTTCCACCCCTGGTTTAGGAAGCTTAAAATGGTGGTCCCATCCCTGATTTAGAAAACTTAAAATGGTGGTCCCACCCCTGGTTTAGGAAGCTTAAAATGGGCGGTCCCACCCCTGGTTTAGAAAGCTTAAAATGGTGGTCCCACCCCTGATTTAGAAAGCTTAAAATGGTGGTCCCACCCCTGGTTTAGGAAGCTTAAAATGGGCGGTCCCACCCCTGGTTTAGAAAGCTTAAAATGGTGGTCCCACCCCTGATTTAGAAAACTTAAAATGGTGGTCCCACCCCTGATTTAGAAAACTTAAAATGGGGGTCCCACCCCTGGTTTAAAAAACTTAAAATGGTGGTCCCACCCCTGGTTTAAAAAACTTAAAATGGGGGTCCCACCCCTGGTTTAGAAAGCTTAAAATGGTGGTCCCACCCCTGATTTAGAAAGCTTAAAATGGGGGTCCCACCCCTGGTTTAGAAAGCTTAAAATGGGCGGTCCCACCCCTGATTTAGAAAGCTTAAAATGGTGGTCCCACCCCTGGTTTAGAAAGCTTAAAATGGGCGGTCCCACCCCTGGTTTAGAAAGCTTAAAATGGTGGTCCCATCCCTGATTTAAAAAGCTTAAAATGGTGGTCCTACACTTGTTTAGAAAGTTGACTACTGTAGTTGACTACTGCAGTTCACCAGAAAATACAACAAACACGTTTATAAATTTGGTAATATATTTCCATTATGTTTATTATCAAGCCGATAACATTGTGTGGACAAAATACATATCGTTTAATTATTTAAAATAATGTTTACATGTTCACCTGTACCGATTATATAGGTTTTGGATATTGGAGTATTATGAACATTTTCTTTAGTGTACTTACTACAATTTCTACCACAGACGCCCGCCACAGACGCCCACAGTCACCACAGACGCCCGCCACAGACGCCCACAGTCACCACAGACGCCCGCCACACGCCCACAGTCACCACAGACGCCCACAGTCACCACAGACGCCCGCCACACGCCCACAGTCACCACAGACGCCCACAGTCACCACAGACGCCCGCCACACGCCCACAGTCACCACAGACGCCCGCCACACGCCCACAGTCACCACAGACGCCCGCCACACGCCCACAGTCACCACAGACCCACAGTCACCACAGACGCCCACAGTCACCACAGACGCCCACAGTCACCACAGACGCCCACAGTCACCACAGACCCACAGTCACCACAGACGCCCACAGTCACCACAGACGCCCACAGTCACCACAGACCCACAGTCACCACAGACGCCCACAGTCACCACAGACGCCCACAGTCACCACAGACGCCCACAGTCACCACAGACCCACAGTCACCACAGACGCCCACAGTCACCACAGACGCCCGCAGTCACCACAGACGCCCACAGTCACCACAGACCCACAGTCACCACAGACCCACAGTCACCACAGACGCCCACAGTCACCACAGACGCCTACAGTCACCACAGACCCACAGTCACCACAGACGCCCACAGTCACCACAGACCCACAGACGCCCACAGTCACCACAGACGCCCACAGTCACCACAGACCCACAGTCACCACAGACGCCCACAGCCACCACAGACGCCCACAGGCACCATAGACGCCCACCACACGCCCACAGCCACCACAGACGCCCACCACACGCCCACAGCCACCACAGACGTCCACAGGCACCATAGACGCCCACCACACGCCCACAGCCACCACAGACGCCCACAGTCACCACAGACGCCCACCACAGACGCCCACAGTCACCACAGACGCCCACAGTCACCACAGACGCCCACAGCCACCACAGACGCCCACCACACGCCCACAGCCACCACAGACGCCCACAGGCACCATAGACGCCCACCACACGCCCACAGCCACCACAGACGCCCACAGGCACCATAGACGCCCACAGCCACCACAGACGCCCATAGTCACCACAGACGCCCACCACACGCCCACAGCCACCACAGACGCCCATAGTCACCACAGACGCCCACCACACGCCCACAGCCACCACAGACGCCCACAGGCACCATAGACGCCCACCACACGCCCACAGCCACCACAGACGCCCACAGGCACCATAGACGCCCACCACACGCCCACAGCCACCACAGACGCCCATAGTCACCACAGACGCCCACCACACGCCCACAGTCACCACAGACGCCCACCACACGCCCACAGCCACCACAGACGCCCATAGTCACCACAGACGCCCACCACACGCCCACAGCCACCACAGACGCCCACAGGCACCATAGACGCCCACCACACGCCCACAGTCACCACAGAC
>NC_091204.1:12291640-12321640 GCF_040958095.1 Procambarus clarkii
GTGAAAGAAACTCTGCCCATTGTTTCTCGCCGGCGCCTGGGATCGAACCCAGGACCACAGGATCACAAGCCCAGCGTGCTGTCCGCTCGGCCGACCGGCTCCCTCCCATACAGCTAATCACACAAAACTACTTGCTTAGTATTACAATGTAATACTAAATACTCCAATGAAATAATATTCTTTCCCTAAGGGAAAATAATATAGGCCCCGTCTCTCTCTCTCTCTAAACTTTACAACAAGTTGCACCTGCAACAGTGTTAACGGAAGAGGCTCCAACTTGAAATCTTTTCAAATTTTCCCAAATAGGATCAATACTAATATATTACTAAATACTTTAATACTGTCCAGTTGCCGTTCAAACTACCGTCAAAATTATCTTCTAAGTGTCCTAATTAATTTTGAAACGCAGGAACAAGGCCGGGAATGTTATGAAGCATGTTATTTAACGTCACGTTACATTATCTTGTTTCCTAGTCTCCCATATTGTAGGGGGGTTCCTGGTTCCTAGTCTCCCATATTGTAGGGGGGTTCCTGCTTCCGTCTCCCATATTGTAGGGGGGTTCCTGGTTCTCAGTCTCCCATATTGTAGGGGGGTTCCTGCTTCCGTCTCCCATATTGTAGGGGGGTTCCTGGTTCCTAGTCTCCCATATTGTAGGGGGGTTCCTGGTTCTCAGTCTCCCATATTGTAGGGGGGTTCCTGCTTCCTAGTCTCCCATATTGTAGGGGGGTTCCTGGTTCTCAGTCTCCCATATTGTAGGGGGGTTCCTGCTTCCTAGTCTCCCATATTGTAGGGGGGTTCCTGGTTCTCAGTCTCCCATATTGTAGGGGGTTCCTGCTTCCTAGTCTCCCATATTGTAGGGGGGTTCCTGGTTCCTAGTCTCCCATATTGTAGGGGGGTTCCTGGTTCTCAGTCTCCCATATTGTAGGGGGGTTCCTGCTTCCTAGTCTCCCATATTGTAGGGGGGTTCCTGGTTCTCAGTCTCCCATATTGTAGGGGGGTTCCTGCTTCCTAGTCTCCCATATTGTAGGGGGGTTCCTGGTTCCTTGTCTCCCATATTGTAGGGGGGTTCCTGGTTCCTTGTCTCCCATATTGTAGGGGGGTTCCTGCTTCTCAGTCTCCCATATTGTAGGGGGGTTCCTGCTTCTCAGTCTCCCATATTGTAGGGGGGTTCCTGCTTCTCAGTCTCCCATATTGTAGGGGGTTCCTGCTTCTCAGTCTCCCATATTGTAGGGGGGTTCCTGCTTCTCAGTCTCCCATATTGTAGGGGGGTTCCTGCTTCCTAATCTCCCATATTGTAGGGGGGTTCCTGGTTCCTAGTCTCCCATATTGTAGGGGGGTTCCTGGTTCCTTGTCTCCCATATTGTAGGGGGGTTCCTGGTTCCTTGTCTCCCATATTGTAGGGGGTTCCTGCTTCTCAGTCTCCCATATTGTAGGGGGTTCCTGCTTCTCAGTCTCCCATATTGTAGGGGGGTTCCTGCTTCTCAGTCTCCCATATTGTAGGGGGTTCCTGCTTCTCAGTCTCCCATATTGTAGGGGGGTTCCTGCTTCCTAGTCTCCCATATTGTAGGGGGGTTCCTGCTTCCTAGTCTCCCATATTGTAGGGGGGTTCCTGCTTCCTAGTCTCCCATATTGTAGGGGGGTTCCTGCTTCCTTGTCTCCCATATTGTAGGGGGGTTCCTGCTTCCTAGTCTCCCATATTGTAGGGGGGTTCCTGCTTCCTAGTCTCCCATATTGTAGGGGGGTTCCTCCTTCCTAGTCTCCCATATTGTAGGGGGGTTCCTGCTTCCTTGTCTCCCATATTGTAGGGGGGTTCCTGCTTCCTAGTCTCCCATATTGTAGGGGGGTTCCTGCTTCCTAGTCTCCCATATTGTAGGGGGGTTCCTGCTTCTCCTTCTCCCATATTGTAGGGGGGTTCCTGCTTCCTTGTCTCCCATATTGTAGGGGGTTCCTGCTTCCTTGTCTCCCATATTGTAGAGGGGTTCCTGCTTCTCAGTCTCCCATATTGTAGGGGGGTTCCTGCTTCCTTGTCTCCCATATTGTAGGGGGTTCCTGCTTCCTTGTCTCCCATATTGTAGGGGGGTTCTTGCTTCTCAGTCTCCCATATTGTAGGGGGGTTCCTGCTTCCTTGTCTCCCATATTGTAGGGGGTTCCTGCTTCCTTGTCTCCCATATTGTAGAGGGGTTCCTGGTTTCCAGTCTCCCATATTGTAGGGGGGTTCCTGCTTCCTAGTCTCCCATATTGTAGAGGGGTTCCTGGTTTCCAGTCTCCCATATTGTAGAGGGGTTCCTGGTTTCCAGTCTCCCATATTGTAGGGGGGTTCCTGCTTCCTAGTCTCCCATATTGTACGGGGGTTCCTGCTTTCCAGTCTCCCATATTGTAATGTGTACTCACCAAGTTGTGCTTGCGGGGGTCTTTGGGTCTTTTCGGCTCTTTGGTCCCGCCTCTCAACTGTCAATCAACTGGTGTACAGGTTCCTGAGCCTATTGGGCTCTATCATATCTACACTTGAAACTGTGTATAGAGTCAGCCTCCACCACATCACCCCCTAATGCATTCCATCTGTTAACTACTCTGACACTGAAAAAGTTTTCTAACGTCCCTGTGGCTCATGTGGGTACTCAGTTTCCACCTGTGTTCCATAGTGCGTGCGCCCCTTATGCTAATTAAACTGTCTTTATCTACCCTATCAAGTCCTCGGAGAATCTTTTATGTGGTGATCATGTCTCCCCTAACTTTTGTGTCTTCCAGCGACGTTAGGTTTAGTTTCCGTATTCTCTCTCCTCATAGCTCATACCCCTCATCTCAGGTACTAGTCTGGTGGCAAAATCTCTGCCACCAGGCTAGTGAGTGAGTGAGTGAGTGAGTGAGTGAGTGAGTGAGTGAGTGAGTGAGTGAGCGAGTGAGCGAGTGAGCGAGTGAGCGAGTGAGCGAGTAACTCTCCATGTCTCACACCAGCAACACCTTCAGGTATAAGTGTTCCTTACCAACACACACACACAGCTATGGAACGTTTCACAACATCAACGACACTTAACATAACCAAAATATTGTGGTTACACCATACAGGGGAAGAATTACCAGTGGCACGCAGGGCCAACCACAAGACAGGTGGCACCCACGGTAGTAACAACCTACTCGAACACCAACAAAGTCAGGGAAAACATACCCTTCAACCAAGACAAGGATCAACTACCAACTGATACTGTAATTCTTACTCTTAATTCTACTCCAAAACCACCCCCCCCCTCCCCCCATCCCTCCCACCCTCTCTCTCTCTCTCTCTCTCTCTCTCTCTCTCTTCCCCCGCCACAAACAAACATTCTCCTTCCGCCCGCTCCTTCCCAGGTGGGTTCTTCAGGGTGCGTGTGCTCTGGTTGGGGCACATCATAGGTTACTCTCGACGGCCCAAATCCCATTTGTCCAACTACCTGTCCTTTATGCTACCATTCTTCAGTCGGGATAATAATCCCTTAGCGACGCCGATGTCCCTTGTGCCTTTACCGGCGTCACAAGTGGTCGTGTGTGTGTGTGTGTGTGTGTGTGTGTGTGTGTGTGTGTGTGTGTGTGTGTGTGTGTGTGTGTGTGTGTGTGTATTCACCTAGTTGTGCTTGCGGGGGTTGAGCTTTGCTCTTTCGGTCCGCCTGTTACTAACAGTTGTGTGTGTGTGTGTGTGTGTATGTGTGTGCGCGTATAGGATGGTGTGTGTGTTTTATTTCACGCGTGGATGTTCAGCTATCAGGGGCGGTATAGAACACAAGGGAAGGTACAGGGACTACAGGCAGCAGCAGCAGCAGCGGCAGCAGCAGCAGGAGCAGCAGCAGCAGCAGGAGCAGCAGCAGCAGCAGCAGGAGCAGCAGGAGCAGCAGGAGCAGCAGGAGCAGCAGGAGCAACAACAGGAGCAGCAGCAGGAGCAGCAGCAGCAGCAGCAGGAGCAGCAGCAGCAGGAGCAGCAGCAGGAGCAGCAGGAGCAGCAGCAGGAGCAGCAGGAGCAGCAGCAGCAGCAGCAGGAGCAGCAGGCAGCAGCAGCAGGAGCAGCAGCAGCAGCAGGAGCAGCAGGAGCAGCAGCAGCAGGAGCAGCAGGAGCAGGAGCAGGAGCAGCAGGAGCAGCAGCAGCAGCAGGAGCAGCAGCAGGAGCAGCAGCAGCAGGAGCAGCAGGAGCAACAGCAGCAGCAACAGCAGCAGCAGCAGGAGCAGCAGCAGGAGCAGCAGCAGGAGCAGCAGGAGCAGCAGGAGCAGCAGCAGTAGCAGCAGCAAGCAGCAGCAGCAGCAGCAGCAGCAAGAGCAGCAGCAGGAGCAGCAGCAGGAGCAGCAGCAGCAGGAGCAGCAGCAGCAGCAGCAGCAGGGGCAGCAGCAGGAGCAGCAGGAACAGCAGGAGCAGCAGGAGCAGCAGCAGGAGCAGGAGCAGCAGCAGGAGCAGCAGGAGCAGCAGGAGCAGCAGCAGGAGCAGCAGCAGTAGCAGTAGCAGCAGGAGCAGCAGGAGCAGCAGGAGCAGGAGCAGGAGCAGCAGCAGGAGCAGGAGCAGGAGCAGGAGCAGCAGCAGGAGCAGTAGCAGCAGCAGCAGCAGCAGGAGCAGCAGCAGGAGCAGCAGGAGCAGCAGGAGCAGCAGCAGGAGCAGGAGCAGCAGGAGCAGGAGCAGCAGGAGCAGCAGGAGCAGCAGCAGCAGCAGTAGCAGCAGCAGTAGCAGCAGCAAGCAGCAGCAGCAGGAGCAGCAGCAGTAGCAGCAGGACACTCTGGGAGGTCTATGCTCAGGTATTCAGCGGGTCAGAGGACGGGTCGTAAGAGACAGGTGGAGAGTGGACGGGTATTGTCATGGTCTTGACTAGTGTGGCCTCTCATCCCCTCACGCCCCTCAGGGATCTGTCAGCACACCTCGCCCTGTCTGTCTGTCACAGGCCCAGCGGCCCGTCACAGACCCTTTGTCGGCGACCTGTCCATCTTCCTCCGCTCTTCCTCAACATTTTAAGTTTTATTTTTTCGACTTAATATCTTCTTATCGGTGTTAGGGTACTTTCTTATCTTGGAGGTCGACCTCCCACCGTTCCCGGCGCCAGTTCACCTTCCAGGGTAGTCCAAGTCTCCCTAATTTGGGCCTTATTGACAGGTTTTTTTGGGTTATTGGTAGACAGAATATCTTCTTCCTTCATCTGTCTTCATCGGCTTATATATTGTGCTGTCATTTGGTTCAACTGTCAATTGGGACTGTCCATGTTTTTTGGGGTAACTCACTTATCAGTGTACAAATCCACAAGGGCCGTGACGAGGATTCGAACCTGCGTCCGGGAGCATCCCAGACGCTGCCTTAATCGACTGTGAGTACTCACTTATCAGTCTTTGATGTGAGTACCGTCACTCAGCCTCTGAGGCCCTTACCGTCACTCAGCCTCTGAGGCCGTGAGTACTGTCACTCGGCCTCTGAGGCCGTGAGTACCGTCACTCAGCCTCTGAGGCCGTGAGTACTGTCACTCAGCCTCTGAGGCCGTGAGTACTGTCACTCAGCCTCTGTGAGTACCGTCACTCGGCCTCTGAGGCCGTGAGTACTGTCACTCAGCCTCTGTGAGTACCGTCACTCAGCCTCTGACCCCTGGCGGTGGGTGTCAGGTCTTCCCCCCCCCCCACCCATATACACACACAGTTCTCATCCATCCTGAAGCAAGTTACTGGCACTGGCGGGTAACAAGGAACTTCCCAATCACCAGCAGTAACAACGGGAATGTTACCTATCAGCATGTCCAGTAACACTGGGAGATCTTCCCAAGCACCAACAGGATAATCCGGCCGACCCCTCCAAGATCCCATCAGCCCCGCCTGGCCTAAAGTGGCCAAGACTCCCGTCAAAGTCAAGGAACAACTTCTCCTTTTGTACCCACTTTGTCACTAATTTGGTCTGTAACTGAAGAGTGGGCAACACTCTTGTTCCCTTATTGTAACTAAAGAGTGGGCAACTTGCTCACTCTTTAGAGGGGGGGGGGGGGGAACCTAAGAAATAAAATATATATGTAGTATTCAATGGTTCCCATATAATGTATATCTTTCTTCCTTACAACTAGTATTATCTATCCCCCACTCCTTTTTACATAGGCATAATCTGTTTCTTCCGACACTCCATATATCCCTCTCTATACCCCATATAATCTATATCTTCCACCTTCCCTATACCCATATGATCTACTTCCACTCTTTTAATAATATATTTCTCCCTCCCCACAATACCTTTCCCAACAGTGTATCATTTCACCCCCTAATATTGTCCGTTTAGCCTCAAAAATATAACCCATTATACTCCATTGTCTCCCTCGTTACACCTCTCAGTATATTTCCACAACTCTACTCCACACAGTATATTTAATACTAAGACTAGCAAAACTGTTCTAAACGACAGAAAACGTGCTCCAGCGGGTATGGGCGAACTTAAGTAAAAAAATTAGTAATGAAAAGAGAGCGAGTCACAGCGCCCTCACATTGTCTTAGATGGTTCACTTCTCTTCTCCTAGAAACAGGAGTTAAGTTAATTTCGCCCTGTTCATCTAGTAGTAAATAGGTACCTGGGAGTTAGACAGCTGCTATGGGCTGCTTTCTGGGGATGTGTGTGTGTGTGTGTGTGTGGAAAGAAATGTATGCAATATATATGATTAAGGAAAATAGATCGAGAGTCGGTACATTTGTCAAGCTAGGGTTAGAAAGGCGGGGCCCGAGAGCTAACAGGTCGACCCACGCACCCCTAACATCACCCTATCGTCTGCACCACCTTCACACTCTCACTACGATACAAGTCTCTTAAAGAGGACTTCCTCAAGTGCCACTCCACTCTCTTATCTCTAATAGTCTGCAGTCCAGACACTCTACCATAGAGTTGAGTCACAGAGCCCCACCCTCCTGCTGCACCACCACCACCACCAGGAGCCCCACCCTCCTGCTGCACCACCACCAGGAGCCCCACCCTCCTGCTGCACCACCACCAGGAGCCCCACCCTCCTGCTGCACCACCACCAGGAGCCCCACCCTCCTGCTGCACCACCACCAGGAGCCCCACCCTCCTGCTGCACCACCACCAGGAGCCCCACCCTCCTGCTGCACCACCACCACCACCACCACCAGGAGCCCCACCCTCCTGCTGCACCACCACCACCACCACCACCAGGAGCCCCACCCTCCTGCTGCACCACCACCACCACCAGGAGCCCCACCCTCCTGCTGCACCACCACCACCACCAGGAGCCCCACCCTCCTGCTGCACCACCACCACCACCAGGAGCCCCACCCTCCTGCTGCACCACCACCACCACCACCACCAGGAGCCCCACCCTCCTGCTGCACCACCACCACCACCACCACCAGGAGCCCCACCCTCCTGCTGCACCACCACCACCAGGAGCCCCACCCTCCTGCTGCACCACCACCAGGAGCCCAACCCTCCTGCTGCACCACCACCAGGAGCCCCACCCTCCTGCTGCACCACCACCACCACCACCACCACCAGGAGCCCCACCACCACCAGGAGCCCCACCCTCCTGCTGCACCACCACCACCACCACCACCAGGAGCCCCACCACCACCAGGAGCCCCACCCTCCTGCTGCACCACCACCAGGAGCCCCACCCTCCTGCTGCACCACCACCAGGAGCCCCACCCTCCTGCTGCACCACCACCAGGAGCCCCACCCTCCTGCTGCACCACCACCAGGAGCCCCACCCTCCTGCTGCACCACCACCAGGAGCCCCACCCTCCTGCTGCACCACCACCACCACCACCAGGAGCCCCACCCTCCTGCTGCACCACCACCACCACCACCAGGAGCCCCACTCTCCTGCTGCACCACCACCACCACCAGGAGCCCCACCCTCCTGCTGCACCACCACCACCACCACCACCACCAGGAGTCCCACCCTCCTGCTGCACCACCACCAGGAGCCCCACCCTCCTGCTGCACCACCACCACCACCAGGAGTCCCACCCTCCTGCTGCACCACCACCACCACCAGGAGCCCCACCCTCCTGCTGCACCACCACCACCACCAGGAGTCCCACCCTCCTGCTGCACCACCACCAGGAGCCCCACCCTCCTGCTGCACCACCACCAGGAGCCCCACCCTCCTGCTGCACCACCACCAGGAGCCCCACCCAATCGGGCCAAGTCAAACAGCGGCACCACCCCTGGCACTGTTTACATGAACATTTCACGGTCGGGTCGTCTTGGGCCGCCACCAGCGCTGAACAAACTCGTCCCCGCCGACGCTCCAAAAGCGGGAAAATGTGTGCAGTAAGCCCGGCCACACCCAGAGCCCAGCACGTGTCAATAGCCAGCCTCACCTAAATACCTCGCTCAATGTACACACCGACCCGGCGAGTTTCCGTCTCACTCCACCATTTAATATTTACTTGCTTAGCCTGCCGTCAGAGCCATCAATTATTCATGGCAAAATACCCGAGAGGATTTGATTCTTGCAGAGAATACGTGGTGAAGGGGAGATGGGAGATGGGGGGATGGGGAGGTAAGGTTAATTTTTGCTGTGTACACTTGGAGGGGGTTTGGGGAGGGGGGGGGGGGTTGTGGGTCACGCACGGCTAAATGCAGGTTGGGCAAGGTTTTGGAGGGGATATTGAGGATGAAGAGGGGGGGAGCAGGAGGGGTGGAGGGTGACTAATTAGCGATGCGAAGGTATATCTCTCTTGTTTGAGTATTAAATGCAAAGTCGGGCATACCACTAGTACCACCTACACCATAAAATGTGGTACCAGTAATCCATGTGGTGAACGTCCAGCCTTAACCATTGCTGGTAGTGTGACTCCTCACACCCCTCCACACTCCTTACTCATGCTTACCCCTTGTGTTACCACTCTCTACTGTGGCTAGCACACCCCTACACCGCCCCCCCCTACCACCACCACCACCGCCACCACCACCGCCGCCGCCACCACCACCACCGCCGCCGCCGCCACCACCACCACCACCACCACCACCACCATCACCACCACCACCACCACCACCACCATCACCACCACCACCACCACCACCACCACTACCACCACCATCACTACCACCACCACCACCACCACCACCAACCACCACCACCACCACCAACCACCACCACCACCACCAACCACCACCAACCACCACCACCACCACCAACCACCACCACCACCACCAACCACCACCACCACCACCACCACCACCACCACCACCACCACCACCACCAACACCACCACCAACCAACCACCACCACCACCACCACCACCACCAACACCACCACCAACCAACCACCACCACCACCACCACCACCATCACCATCACCATCACCACCACCACCACCACCACCACCATCACCATCACCACCACCACCACCACCACCACCACCACAACCCTCCATCTCTCCCCATAATAAACACCAAGATAGAAATTCATCGTCAATTAGTTTATGTAATCTCAGGTAAAAATGGAACTATTACTGTGGCGGTCAGCGACTCCTGGCTTTATAAGGTACAGTAAATCCTGCTCTAAAATATGGCTTCGAAATGTTCTGAAATATTTACTGTACCACTCTGTATACTTCTCCTGTAACACACGCCCCCAAGGTTGGCTCTGATGCCCCATACCCTCCACCTCCCCCCCCTCTGATGCCCCATACCCTCCACCACCTCCCCCCCTCTGATGCCCCATACCCTCCACCACCTCCCCCCCTCTGATGCCCCATACCCTCCACCACCTCCCCCCCCCCCTCTCTGATGCCCCATACCCTCCACCACCTCCCCCCCCTCTCTGATGCCCCATACCCTCCACCACCTCCCCCCCTCTGATGCCCCATACCCTCCACCTCCCCCCCTCTGATGCCCCATACCCTCCACCACCTCCCCCCCTCTGATGCCCCATACCCTCCACCACCTCCCCCCCCCTCTGATGCCCCATACCCTCCACCTCCCCCCCCCTCTGATGCCCCATACCCTCCACCTCCCCCCCCTCTGATGCCCCATACCCTCCACCTCCCCCCCCCTCTGATGCCCCATACCCTCCACCTCCCCCCCTCTGATGCCCCATACCCTCCACCACCTCCCCCCTCTCTGATGCCCCATACCCTCCACCACCTCCCCCCCCCCCTCTGATGCCCCATACCCTCCACCACCTCCCCCCCTCTGATGCCCCATACCCTCCACCACCTCCCCCCCTCTGATGCCCCATACCCTCCACCACCACCCCGCTCTGATGCCCCATACCCTCCACCACCTCCCCCCCCCCCTCTAATGCCCCATACCCCTCCAAAGGGTTGCGCACGATTCCTCTACCGCAGTCCCATGTACTAGTTCCGCAGTTGCGGCTACTACCACAATTGCGACTACCACCATTACTGCGGCTACTACCACAATTGCGACTACCACCATTACTGCGGCTACTACCACAATTGCGACTACCACCATTACTGCGGCTACTACCACAATTGCGACTACCACCATTACTGCGGCTGCTGCTTATTAATTCTTCACTCACACTGATAACTATTCCTGCAACCACTATTGCTTCTCAACACCACAATACCCGCACGTCCCTCTATGCTTATCCACTTGCCGGTCCGCGGGCTAGTTCACCCGGTGCTATAGATTCAGCTACTCGGACCAAGTCCCAAGTAAAACGGGGTATGGTGATCCCGCAGTGGACTTATCTAGCACAGGAGCGGTGCTGTGCTCTCGTTCACCCGCCCGCTCGCTGGCTCGTCAACCCGCCCTATCCCTTGAAAGTTGGAAGCGTCCTTCCAGTGTCGTGCGGGGCCGCAGTTACCCGCTTGCGGGCCTCGGGGGCGAGACGAGATGCGTTAAGATAAGGAGCTTACACTGTGAGCTCATTAGTGCTACACCGGGGGCCTGAGATCATGGCTCCACTTACCTGCTGCCCTTCTTATGGCGGCCCTGGAGGGGGGGGGACCCCCTTCCTCCTCCCTTGCCTCAGGGGATGTTCACTTTCGGGTCAACTGTGTCACCCTCGACTCCCTCGGGGGAATGTTTCCCCCCCCCCCCCCGTGTGAAATGTTTGCACCCCCAACATTCCTCCGTACACCGGTGGGTGATGTCCTCGCTGGGGTTCGACAACCATTTTTTTTATTTCTTGGAGGGCGGGACTGGTCCCAAACCTGCACACTGAAATAACATCACATGAGACCAGAAGACATGGCAGGATGTGCAGAATACCCCCGTTGAAAAGCAGAGGTGCAACAGGTACTCTGAGAGAGAACTCTATCAGCATCAGAGGCCCGAGACTGTTCAACACGCTTCCACTACACATAAGGGGCATAACTGGCCGACCCCTCACAGTGTTCAAGAGAGAACTATCAACATCAGAGGCCCGAGACTGTTCAACACGCTTCCACTACACATAAGGGACATAACTGGCCGACCCCTCACAGTGTTCAAGAGAGAACTATCAACATCAGAGGCCCGAGACTGTTCAACACGCTTCCACTACACATAAGGGACATAACTGGCCGACCCCTCACAGTGTTCAAGAGAGAACTATCAACATCAGAGGCCCGAGACTGTTCAACACGCTTCCACTACACATAAGGGGCATAACTGGCCGACCCCTCACAGTGTTCAAGAGAGAACTTGACAAACACCCCCAAAGGATACCTGATCAACCAGGCTGTGACTCATACATCAGGCTGCGAGCAGCAGCGTCTAACAGCCTGGTTGACCAGTCCAGCAACCAGGACAAGCTAATCGGGGAATAAAGAAGATGGAAAGGTACAGATGAAGGAATAAGTTTAGACATGGGAGATACGAGTTATGTTAGCCGGGAGGCTGTCCGCCTTGCTGACTCCATGTGATTCGCAGCTAAACTATGCTTACTCTCTTTTCCAGAGAGGTGCCAGTGTTTTTTTTTTTTTTTTTTTTTGAGATATATACAAGAGTTGTTACATTCTTGTACAGCCACTAGTACGCATAGCGTTTCGGGCAGGTCCCTGGAATACGATCCCCTGCCGCGAAGAATCGTTTTTTCATCCAAGTACATCCAAGTATATATATATATACATATATATATATATATATATATATATATATATATATATATATATATATATATATATATATATATTATTAAATATGACCGAAAAAGTAAGATTAATAATTCTAACACGAATTTTCTCAATCTTTCGTACATTACGCTTCACTGTTGGAGGTAAATCAAAAATCACTTCTCCAAAATTCATTTTTATTTCTAGTCTGACGCGACACGGGCGCGTTTCGTAAAACTTATTACATTTTCAAAGACTTCACAAATACACAACTGATTAGAACTTACGTCTCTCTGATATTATATCTACATTTGAGTGAGGTGGGAAGGATGATGTGGCATTAACACAAGACAGAACAGGGGATATTAATAGGGTATTAAAAGTATCAACACAAGACAGAACAGAAAACAATGGGTATTGAATAGAAGTGTTTGTAGAAAGCCTATTGGTCCATATTTCTTGATGCTTCTATATTGGAGCGGAGTCTTGAGGTGGGTAGAATATAGTTGTGCAATAATTGGCTGTTGATTGCTGGTGTTGACTTCTTGATGTGTTACACATCAAGAAGTCAACACCAGCAATCAACAGCCAATTATTGCACAACTATATTCTACCCACCTCAAGACTCCGCTCCAATATAGAAGCATCAAGAAATATGGACCAATAGGCTTTCTACAAACACTTCTATTCAATACCCATTGTTTTCTGTTCTGTCTTGTGTTGATACTTTTAATACCCTATTAATATCCCCTGTTCTGTCTTGTGTTAATGCCACATCATCCTTCCCACCTCACTCAAATGTAGATATAATATCAGAGAGACGTAAGTTCTAATCAGTTGTGTATTTGTGAAGTCTTTGAAAATGTAATAAGTTTTACGAAACGCGCCCGTGTCGCGTCAGACTAGAAATAAAAATGAATTTTGGAGAAGTGATTTTTGATTTACCTCCAACAGTGAAGCGTAATGTACGAAAGATTGAGAAAATTCGTGTTAGAATTATTAATCTTACTTTTTCGGTCATATTTAATAATATATGTCTACAGGAAAGACTGCTACCAAAATATACTAATATATATATATATATATATATATTTATATATATATATATATATATATATATATATATATATATATATATATATATATATATATATATATATATTTGCGAACAAGCCTGAATGGTCCCCAGGACTATATGCGAATGAAAACTCACACCCCAGAAGTGACTCGAACCCATACTCCCAGAAGCAACGCAACTGGTAACTACAGGGCGCCTTAATCCGCTTGACCATCACGGCCGTCAAAAGGAAGTGATAGCCGAGGCTATTTGAGCCACTTCCCCGACGGCAACTCGGATGGTAATCTTGGGCATAGCATTTCACCAAATCACCTCATTCTTTGGGGCACACGTGAGGAACACAAATGCGAACAAGCCTGAATGGTCCCCAGGACTATATGCGAATGAAAACTCACACCCCTTGTTCGCATTTGTGTTCCTCACGTGTGCCCCAAAGAATGAGGTGATTTGGTGAAATGCTATGCCCAAGATTACCATCCGAGTTGCCGTCGGGGAAGTGGCTCAAATAGCCTCGGCTATCACTTCCTTTTGACGGCCGTGATGGTCAAGCGGATTAAGGCGCCCTGTAGTTACCAGTTGCGTTGCTTCTGGGAGTATGGGTTCGAGTCACTTCTGGGGTGTGAGTTTTCATTCGCATATAGTCCTGGGGACCATTCAGGCTTGTTCGCATTTGTGTTCCTCACGTGTGCCCCAAAGAATGAGGTGATTTGGTGAAATGCTATGCCCAAGATTACCATCCGAGTTGCCGTCGGGGAAGTGGCTCAAATAGCCTCGGCTATCACTTCCTTTTGACGGCCGTGATGGTCAAGCGGATTAAGGCGCCCTGTAGTTACCAGTTGCGTTGCTTCTGGGAGTATGGGTTCGAGTCACTTCTGGGGTGTGAGTTTTCATTTTCATATATATATTTATATATATATGGCTGCATATATGATTGACTGATAAAGATTAAGCCATCCAAGAGGTGGCACGGGCATGAATAGCCCGTAATGTATATATGCCTTTGAAGGGCTATCTGTAAGGGCAGGTCCGAGTCAGGAGCAGTCTACAGACGTGGCCAGTACACACACACGTGGAACAGATGTGGGAGGGTTGATGGGGGAGGGGGGGGGGTGATGTGGGAGGGTTGATGGGGGAGGGGGGGGGGTGATGTGGGAGGGTTGATGGGGGAGGGGGGGGTTGATGGGGGAGGGGGGGGGAGAGGGAGGGTAGATGGGGGGGGGGTAACTGGTCAACTATGGCCTCCAACTCACCTGTGCCGAGAGTAAACAGCAACAAGTCCCTTGTCTGGACGGAGGAACTGGAGGAGATTACCAATGATACCCAGACTTATGGGATGACCGCCCGGCCCGTCACGCTAATATGGCTCCTCTAAGTGATGGGGCCGGCTGTGGTGGTGGTGGTGGGGCCGGCTGTGGTGGTGGTGGTGGGGCCGGCTGTGGTGGTGGTGGTGGGGCCGGCTGTGGTGGTGGTGGTGGGGCCGGCTGTGGTGGTGGTGGTGGGGCCGGCTGTGGTGGTGGTGGTGGGGCCGGCTGTGGTGGTGGTGGTGGGGCCGGCTGTGGTGGTGGTGGTGGGGCCGGCTGTGGTGGTGGTGGGGCCGGCTGTGGTGGTGGTGGGGCCGGCTGTGGTGGTGGTGGGGCCGGCTGTGGTGGTGGTGGTGGGGCCGGCTGTGGTGGTGGTGGTGGGGCCGGCTGTGGTGGTGGTGGTGGGGCCGGCTGTGGTGGTGGTGGGGCCGGCTGTGGTGGTGGTGGGGCCGGCTGTGGTGGTGGTGGGGCCGGCTGTGGTGGTGGGGACGGCTGTGGTGGTGGTGGGGCCGGCTGTGGTGGTGGTGGGGCCGGCTGTGGTGGTGGTGGGGACGGCTGTGGTGGTGGTGGGGACGGCTGTGGTGGTGGTGGGGCCGGCTGTGGGGGTGGTGGGGCCGGCTGTGGTGGTGGTGGGGACGGCTGTAGGGGTGGTGGGGACGGCTGTGGTGGTGGTGGGGACGGCTGTGGTGGTGGTGGGGCCGGCTGTTGGGGTGGTGGGGCCGGCTGTGGGGGTGGTGGGGACGGCTGTAGGGGTGGTGGGGCCGGCTGTGGGGGTGGGGACGGCTGTGGTGGTGGTGGGGACGGCTGTGGGGGTGGTGGGGACGGCTGTGGTGGTGGTGGGGCCGGCTGTGGGGGTGGGGACGGCTGTGGTGGTGGTGGGGACGGCTGTGGTGGTGGTGGGGCCGGCTGTGGTGGTGGGGAGCATAACGTGGGGAACATCCCCACGTGGTGAGGGTAAGGATGGGTTGCCCCTAACAAAAATAATAGTAGTATTAGTTTTCGTCTTAACGTAACTCAGCATAATCCTAAACGTGTCTGGTCCCGGTATCGCTCATGATCCGAACTCGTCCTTATGGCTCACTCGTGTGTGATAAGATGGTTCATCCCCTGGGAAGCGAAGTTATAATTTACGAGCTAAAAATTATCACAGGAGAGACAGTGACCACCGGAGCAGAAGGCGGAGACACCAGCAGAAGGCAGAGACATCAGCAGAAAGATGGGACACGAGCCGGAAGTGCGCAGACGAGCAAAGCGCAGACACCACCCGCAAACGACGAAGGGTCAACGCGGGTTCAACAGAACAGTGAACGAACCAACGGTGAAGTAACACCATAACAGGGAGCGGAGAGGAGCCGTATATCCACCAGACTCGGACCTGAGACCCAGATGAACCACCCACTCCCCAACAAGCTTCAAACTGCGCCACATATATACACCTGGTTCTTGGAGTAGCTCAACTCCAAGCCCAGCCTGGGGCTAGGCTTGGTCCAAGAGGCTGTTGCTTGGAGCGGCCCGCAGGCCCAGGCCACTATAGCCCTCTTGGTCCGGCACTTCCTGAAGAAAATTATCGAATTGTTTCTTGAAAACGTCCACTTTTATTCAAGCTATACGACCCATAAAGGCGAACAACAGTCAGTAATGAGAATATGGTGAAAATACAATACGAGCAGAGGGCAGTTAAGGCGAGGACCTAGGGCAGTTAAGGCGAGGACCTAGGGCAGTTAAGGAGGGGGACCTGGGGTAGTTAAAGACAGAACATGGGCTATTAAGTACAGGACCTATTACCGAAAATCGCAGTTTCTCCGTGGAAGGGAGTACTGCCTCCAGCGACGGTGTTCTCAGGTTCATTTTGGCCACATGTGCACTTTCCTCGCTAAATGCCCCATTCCACCCTTCAGGCGTCGTCGGCGGCCACGATATCCTATTTTCACGCATATTCCAACCCGCTCGAGCAGAACATACTGGCATATATTAGCATATATTAGCACACACTGGTATACTCAAGCATATTGGCACATACTACCACATACTGGCACACATCCCTGAACTATGAGAGGTGGCAACAAACCGGGCAGCTTGGAAAGATTTTGAAATTACCGGAGATGAGGTGAGGAGAAGTTTGCTGGATCTGGACGTGACAAAGGCTGTTAGACCCGATAGTATATGACCATAATACAGAATTAAGTGCAGAAGCACAATACGGGCCACACACACTATGGTGTACAGCACGTCACTGGAAACAGGAGACCTACAAAAGGGTGCCAGGCAGGAGGCACTAAACAGAAGGCGATGAGTCACAATAACGTGGCTGAAGTATGGACAATCGACTTGAGAATGACTTGAGGATAGACAATCGACTCAATCGATATCGATAGACAATCGATAGACAATCGATACAATTGACTTGAGGATAGACAATCGACTTGAGAATGGTCCAGGACGGACCGAAACGTCGTTATCCCTTCAACTTCTAGTGTGTGGTCTGGTCAACTAAACAGAAGGTCGGTGACCCTAACTTGCATACCTTGCAAGGTGACGAGCAAGATCGTGAGAGAACAGAACTAGTGCCACATCTGCAGCGACGGGATTTTTGTAACGCCGCCACCACCATCTTGAGGTTATCTTGCGATGATTTCGGGGCTTAGCATCCCCGCGGCCCAGTCCTCGACCAGGCCTCCTTTTTGTTACACACCCCCAGAAAGCAGCCCGTAGCAGCTGTCTAGTTCCCAGGTACCTATTTACTGCTAGGTGAACAGGGGCATCAGGGTGAAAAAAACTCTGCCCATTTGTTTCCGCCTCCACCGGGGATCGAACCCGAAACCTCAGGACTATGAATCCCGAGTGCTGTCCACTCAGATGTTAGGTCCTCATGGGTTCAGGTATGGCACATCGTGCCCCATACGTGTAATAGTCCTATGACCAGGAGAGAAAAATTAAAAGAGTGGGCAGACTGCATTTTCTTGGACTGTAAGAAAGCCTTTGACACAGCACCCCATAAGAGGCTGGTGCATAAGTTGGAGAAAAAGCAGGAATAAGAGGCAAGGTTCTCCAGCAGATAAGGGAGTATCTAAGCAACAATAAATAGAGCTACTGTGAAGGGGGAGACCTCAGAATGGCGAGATGTTGCCAGCGGAGTCCCACAGGGTTCTGTACTTATTCTTCTCAATGCGACGGAATCGCTTCATGCAGGTCGGCGTTCAATCCCCGACCGTCCAAGTAGTTGGGAACCATTCCTTCCCCCCGTCCCATCCCAAATCCTTATTCTCACCCCTTCCAAGTGCTATATGGCTTGGGCCGTTCGCCCTGATAACTCCCTCCCTCCCTCTTCTCAATGTTTGCTGACGATGCTAAAATTATACGAAGAATTAAGACAGGGAAGGACATCAAGAAACTTCAAGATAATCTGAATAAACTGAAGCAATGGCCGAAGAAATAGCTACTAGAGTTTAACTGGAGCAAGTGTAAAGTAATGCAAACAAATGTAGCGAGGAGGAAGCCGGACACGATACCAACTGAGAAATTAAATCCTTCCGGAATCAGGAAGAGAGAAAGATAAAGACCTTTTGTGGCCTCTGTAATGCTTTTTGCGCTACCGCTCACAGGATGAGTATGGGGTGCACAATAAACTAGCCTCCTCTGGCGGCAACAATCAAAATCAGAAAGATCAAGGGGGGTGACACCAAGCCTGACCTGTTCCCTGAACCCCACTTCAAAAGCACATCATCAGCAGATATGCTAGGTTGGCCATCATTAGAACGGTCCTTTGAAAATGTGTAAGGGATCATTCAGAACCTTGTGTACCACACATGTCAGACTAATCCTGAAAAATGCAGCTCCAGCGTGGAATCTAGTCAAACACAAGACGAAGCTAGAGAAAGTTCAGAGGGATGCCACCAAACTAGTCCCAGAGCCGAGAGAAATGAGCTATGAGGAAAGAGACTCCCGCAATTAAACCTCACGTTACTGGAAGACAGAAGTGTTAGGGAAGACATGATTACCACCTACAAAATTCTCAAAGGAATTAACAGGGTAAAAGACAAACTATTTAGCACTGGAGGTACGCAATCAGAGGGAACACAGATAGAAACTTTATACCCAAATTAGCCATAGAGACGTTAAAAATATTGTTCAGTGTCAGTGTAAACAAATGTAGTGCAGCAGGAAGTGATGTGGTGGAGGCATTCTCTGACCTGGCCTCCTGTTGGTGGTCTGGTCAACCAGACTGTTGGATGCAACATGTACTGATTTGTCTTACATTTTCAACAGGCAATACCGGTAATACTTGTTATTTATACAATATACATGCAGCAACAACAGCGCTGTATATTCATACGTCGAATACACACACACACACACACACACACACACACACACACACACACACACACACACACACACACACACACACCATACACAGTTTCAAATGTAGATATGATAGAGCCCAGTAGGCTCGGGAATCTGTACACAAGTTGATTGACAGTTGAGAGGCGGGACCAAAGAGCCAGAGCACAACCCCCGCAAGCACAAATGATGTCAGTATAAATAGGTCAGTACACACACACACATTGGGGTGAGTGGTTGACAAATGGAATGCATTAGGCAGTGATGTGGTGGAGGCTGACTCCATACACAGTTTCAAATGTAGATATGATAGAGCCCAATAGGCTCAGGAACCTGTACACCAGTTGATTGACAGCTGAGAGGCGGGACCAAAGAACCAGAGCTCAACCCCCGCAAGCACAAATAGGTGAGTACGCATGTTGTTAATGAAACATCCATATTAATCTCAACTACAGGTCAACTACAGGCTGTCTTTACAAGCATGTCAACAGTATCATGCGATTGTATCCAAAGGAATTCAAATTCAAATCTGGTTTCTTTAGCAGCTAAAACATTCATTCGAATATCACTGACAATTTTCTGGATGTATCATCTATGCGCGTTCAGTACTCTGGGAGAGTATAAAATTTCATTACCTTTGTTTTTTAAAAGTTCGGTGTCAAGGTATATGCCTGCAAGTTGGGCTGGAGTCATACTAGCCCAGTGACTGACATGGGCTAGTGCGCCTCCAGTAGCGAATAGGAATGTCATGATTCCTATTAATGTATGTACAGCCCATCCTCCTATTTAGGAAGTACTTACAGTAACGATGAGTACCAAATACATACATTGACGTAAAAGGACATTAGAAAGTAGAAATCGGTACTATTGAATTTGGACAAATCTGAAAAGTTCTTATAACGTTGCGAAGAAAACCGAGCCTAACCGAACCTTCCAAGGCCTAATACACACCACCTGAGGCCTATCATAGTATATATATGTACTACACTAGGCCTAGGAGTATTAAAGCTTGGTGAACAAATCCACATGGGCCGTGAAGAGGATTCGAACCTACGTCCGAGATCATCCCAGACGCTGTCTTTATCGACTGAGGCTTTATCGGTTTAGGCTTGGTCTTTAGCTTTATTTTTTCTACTAACTGTCCATTTCGTCAATATATGGACGACGGTCCATCTAGTTACAAAAAGGTACTATCCACAGGAGGATAGGTTGTATATGTACGAGAAGATCAACATCAAGTTGTAACTCACTCCCACTTAACATGCCCAACCACTTGGGCTGGACGGTAGAGCGACGGTCTCGCTTCATGCAGGTCGGCGTTCAATCCCCGACTGTCTGCAAGTGGTTGGGCACCATTCCTTCCCCCCCGTCCCACCCTAAATCCTTATCCTCATCCTTTCCCAGTGCTAAATAGTCGTAATGGCTTGGCGTTCTCCTGATAGACACAAACAGTGACAGGAGGCTGACAGGAGGCCTAGACAACCCCCCCCCCCTCCAACACACACGCGACAATCATGGGGTTCCCAGACACACAGACGGGACAAAGAAAAGTGTATCTGTGTAAACATTCTTTGCTTCTCATCACTCAAATGTCAACAAGAAGGGGGTCCATCTTTTTAATGTCAGTGTTTGTGTGAGTGTACTCACCTAATTGTTGTCATCACTTATTTGTGGTGCTGCAAGGATTGAGCTCCGTCTCTTTGGTCCCCCATCTATCAACTGGTCAATTCTGAGCCTAGATGTGCTTGCAGTCAAATGTCACAGTGGTAGAAGGAACGATAGACACATACAAACATGCAGAAGGTGATAAGCCAGAGTGACCAAGCTGTAACATGATGGGGTTCTGGGAGTTCTATTCCCCAGGCTGGAGCCAGATTCACGAAGCAGTTACGCAAGCACTTACGAACCTGTACATCTTTTCTCAATCTTTGGCGGCTTTGTTTACAATTATTAAACAGTTAATGAGCTCCGAAGCACCAGGAGGCTGTTTATAACAATAACAACAGTTGATTGGCAAGTTTTCATGCTTGTAAACTGTTTAATAAATGTAACCAAAGCCGTCAAAGATTGAGGAAAGATGTACACGTTCGTAAGTGCTTGCGTAACTGCTTCGTGAATCTGGCCCCAGTTCCCCTGTGAGAGGGAGGGAACTATCAGGGGGAAAGCACCAAGCCATTACCACTATCCAACACTGGTAAAGGGAGGCCGACAGAGCTTGCTATTACTGTTTCTGCCTGTAGGATCGAACTTTTAGCTCTTGGACCCCGCCTTCCTAAGCGCCAGGTGTCTAATGTACTTACGACCGACCTATTTTCCACTTTCATGTATATTACATACATTTCTCTCTAAAACACACATCCTCAGGATGTAGCCCGTAGCAGCTGTCAAACTCCCTGGTACCTTATTAACTGCTAGGTGAACAGGCGCATCAGGGTGAAAGAAACTGCCCTTTTTTTGCCTCGACCGGGAATCTAACCCGGGCCCTTAGAACTACGACCCAAGAGTGTTGTGTGTGTAAATACACACACACGCGCGTGCACACACATACACACACACTTGAAGACACAAGAGTAAGGGGAGACATGATCACAACCTACAAAATCCTCAGGGGGAATCGACCGGATAAACAAGGATAAACTATTCAACACTGGTGGGATGCGAACAAGGGGACACAGGTGGAAACTGAGTACCCACATGAGCCACAGAGACGTTAGAAGGAACTTTTTCAGTGTCAGAGTAGTTAACAGAGTAGTTAACGGATGGAATACATTAGGCAGTGATGTGGTGGAGGCTGACTCCATACACAGTTTCAAATGTAGATATGAAAGAGCCCAATAGGCTCAGGAACCTGTACATCAGTTGATTGACAGTTGAGAGGCGGGACCAAAGAGCCAGAGCTCAACCCCCGCAAGCACAACTAGGTGAGTATACACACACACACACACACACACCCACCCACACACACACACCCACCCACACCCCCACACCCACCCACACCCCCACACCCACCCCCCCCACACCCACACAGTACACACACACCCCCACACCCCCCCCCCACACCCACACACACACCCCCCCACACCCCCCCCCACACCCACACACACACACCCCCACACCCCCCCCCCCCCCCCCCCCACACACACACACACCACCCTGAGCCTGGCAGCAGCAGCAACAACCCCGCCATAACTTAAGCAGCAGCGGCCAGTCTGCTCTATGGAGACCTTCCCGACTACCGTAAAAGACAAAAAACGCCTCGACGTGGCCCATTCAACACGAGCGGAAAAAATGTGACAGGCTTTCACCCGGTGTGTTTGCAAGCACAAATGAGTTGATTGTTTACCTGTCTCCGCTGTTGCTGGCGTAGCACCGGCCGCTGCTGCCTCTTCCACCTCTTCCGTTATCGTTGTGGAGGTTTAAACCCCTTATTCCATCCCTCTCCCTCCCTCCCCATCCTTCAAGATGACCCGCTGGTTCCTCCCGTCACTCCAAAACTCCATCAACAAATTGCTGCGCCTTTCTAGTTAAACCGACACGTGATCGATATTTTTATTTACTGAGAAAAAAAATGTAACACTTACGGGCTATTCATGCCCGTGCCACCTCTTGGGTGGCTTAATCTTCACCAATCGATATTTTTCTTATTATGAAGTAGACAACAACAACAACAACAAAAATACCAGTGGGTTATTGGCGAAATATGGGGAGGGAATTATCAAGGGAAAGCGCTAAGCCATTACGACTATATAGCACTGGGAAGGGGCCAGGATTTGGGATGGGACGGGGGGAAAGGAATGGTGCCCAACCACTTGGACAGTCGGGGATTGAACGCGGACCTGCTTACTAAATATGAACAAGTGGGCGTTTTCTTACAATATACAATAATTAACAGTTAGCAACACATTCTCGTCGACTCTTGCGAATAATTTTATCGAGTCGAATTCGGCTCACAATTCCCTATTACAGCAAATGGCATTAGTCCTAATATTTTCCTTGTGTCAATACCAACGATAATTTTTGTTCTGGGACCTGGAGTCGGCGAGGTGACAGTGTCTATGGAACTGTGAAGTTCGACACTTGCAGGTCATTGAAGCAGGACAGCACTCGCTGATAGGACTCGGAGTGCCGGACCAGCCGGGCTGTGGTGGGTATGTGGGCCTGCGGGCCGCTCCAAGCAACAGCCTGGTGGACCAAACTCTCACAAGTCAAGCCTGGCCTCAGGCCGGGCTTGGGGAGTAGAAGAACTCCCAGAACCCCATCAACCAGGTATATGTGGGCCTGCGGGCCGCTCCAAGCAACAGTCTGGTGGACCAAACTCTCACAAGTCAAGCCTGGCCTCGGGCCGGGCTTGGGGAGTAGAAGAACTCCCAGAACCCCATCAACCAGGTATATGTGGGCCTGCGGGCCGCTCCAAGCAACAGCCTGGTGACCAAACTCTCACAAGTCAAGCCTGGCCTCGGGCCGGGCTTGGGGAGAAGAAGAACTCCCAGAACCCCATCAACCAGGTATCAACCAGGTATCAACCAGGTATCAACCAGGACAATTAACTCGCTATTACAGCTTTGAAGCTCAACAGTCCGTGTCGTTACTGACAGCAAGCTGTGTCCAATACCATTCCTAATGGTAATGAATCTATTGACAGCATTCGTTAGTTGGTTGCAGGAACAACGAACATGTGATACTAGACAAAACAATGGCTTGGAATGTATATGGTAAAATTAATTTGTTTATAGTGTATATGTCTTCCCCTATGTACCTGGGGTCCACACACTTCCCCCTGAGACCTGGGGTCTACACCCCTCTCCTGGGGACTGGGGGTCCACACACCCCTCTTCTGGGGACCTGGGGTCCACACACCCCTCTCCTGGGGACTGAGGGTCCACACCCCCTCTCATGGGGACCTGGGTTCGACACCCCGTCCCCAGGGCAGCTGAAGCACCGGTAGTCCTCAAAAAATCACCCTGAACAATCAAGTCACCAATACAGCACCCTTGTTGACAATTACACACTAATCACCCTGGGGGAAGGTGATGTCTACACACTAACAGCGATAGTGAAGAGTTACAGTGAGAGCGCGCGTGCGTGCGTGCTTACAGGTTTCTACGGGGCGCGAAATGCCTTAAAGCTTTACAATTTTCAGTACCCGATGCATTTAGACTTTTCGTCAAACTTGTACTCACTCGTACGTGTTTCTGAAGCTGTGTAATGGTGGGTGCTTCATATCACCTGTATACGAATATGTTATATTTATATTTTCTGGCACCCCACACACACACACACACACACACACACACACACACACACACACACACACACACACACACACACACACACACACACACACACACACACACACACACATACACGGGTATCTACGGGCCACACGGATGGCTCCAAATGAGCCACAGAGATATTAGAAAGAACTTTTTTAGTGTCAGAGTGGTTGACAAATTGAATGCATTAGGAAGTGATGTGGTGGAGGCTGACTCCATACACAGTTTCAAGTGTAGATATGACAGAGCCCAATAGGCTCAGGAACCTGTACACCTGTTGATTGACAGTTGAGAGGCGGGACCAAAGAGCCAAAGCTTAACCCCCGCAAGCAAAAATAGGTGAAAAAATAGGTGAGTACACCCCCCCCCCACACACACACACGCAAAATACTGGAAAGAATAATTAGGCCAAGACTTGTTGAGCACCTGGAGAACATTGGGTTTGTAAACAAGCACCAACGTGGGTTCTGGACAGGGAAATTATGCCTAATAAACCTTTTGGAATTCTAAGATAAAGTAACAAGGATAAGGCAGGACAGGGAAGGCTGGGCAGACTGCATATTTCTTGACTGCCAAAAGGCCTTTGACACAATACCGCACTTGAGACTACTTTACAAACTTGAGAGGCAGGCAGGAGTAAGCGGAAAGGTCCTAGCATGGGTAAGGAACTACCTAACAAGGAGGAGCCAGAGGGTAATGGTAAGGGGCGAGAAGTCGGACTGGCGAACAGTAACGAGTACCTCAAGGATCGGTGCTGGGACCAATCCTCTTTTTAATTTACGTAAATGATATGTTTACAGGAGTGGAATCCTACATGTCAATGTTCGCGGATGATGCAAAATTAATGAGAAGATTTGTGACATGAGGATTGTAGGGTCCTCCAAGAGGACCTGGACAGGTTGCAGAGAGTCAGAGAAATGGCTGTCGGAAAATCCGACACCATTTAATAATCATACAGATAATAGCTGTGTTGTATAAACAAGTTACCCATAGAAAACGTAACTTGTAGTGGAATTACCGTCTAAAGAAAACGGGATATCATCACCACATACCATTATAAATCACCACCTATTATGGTGGGAATTGTTCTTAAATACATTAGTCTTTGGACTTTACCATCATAAAAACATCTTATATAAATTAACTTAATTATCAATATTAAAGTAGAGTAAATGTGACCCTTCTATCACCTTTGGACATCTGGACAATGTAAGCCAGGCGTCAGAGTGGAGGAAGGAGGGCAGCCATTGTTGTTTATTGAGACCAGAGGCTCACACGGGAGCAAATTCGGCTCCTGTTAAATTTACTTGGACGTAGTGTTATGGAAACCAAAGGTGTACCATTTTTCAACACGCTGTCTACATTCAAGTTAAGTGTCTATCCGAAACCCGTTTATCATTCATTTATGGCCATTAATGTCAGGATATAGGGTGTCCCGGTTAGATCGCGAAATCGCCTCAAACTAAAGGTAATTAAGCCAGGTCTTCATGTTCCATGTACTGTTTTCTCTGATATACTTGTCATATATAGGTATCTGGCTTCACAGCTAGCGCACTTTTGACAGGTCAAGACGAGGATGCAAGATTTTGTGCACCAGTTACTGGGTGATGGAAGCTGCCTCAAAGAGGATAATTTGGTGTCTACACCCTAGTTATACCTGGTGGACTAACCTGCTGTACTATAAGATAAGGAACCTCATCAATGTATGTAGCTATTACTGTAGTTTGATTGGCTGCATATATATTAATTTAATAACCCCCCCTAATGTGTAGAGGATCGATTTGTGAGATTATAAGATTATTGCAGAAATACAGTCCACTTATCATTATACAAATTGCTATCGAAGTATATAAATTAACGTAAATATAAATTCATATAAATTAAATAAATATAAATCTCACAGGTCGGTTCCCACAATGGCTACTGGATTTCAACACGAGTAAATGTAAAGTTATGGAAATGGGATCAGGTGACAGGCGACCAAAGGGACAGTACACAATGAAGGGGAACTGCCTACCTGTATCAATTCGAGAAAGAGACCTGGGAGTGGACGTAACACTTAATTTAACTCCTGAGGCACATATATATATATAGGATAACGACAGCAGCGTACTCTACACTGGCGAAAATTAGAACGTCATTCAAAAACCTAAGTGAGGAGGCTTTTAGGGGGCTTTACACTGCCTATGTGAGACCAGTCTTAGAGTATGCCGCGCCATCATGGAGCCCCCCCCCCCACCTGAAGAAACACATAAGGAAACTGGAAAAGGTTCAGAGGTTTGCGACGAGGCTCATCCCAGAGTTACGAGGGATGGGATATGAAGAGCGTCTGAAGGAACTGAACCTTACGACACTAGAGAAAAGAAGGAAGAGGAGACATATGATAGGGACATATAAAATACTCAGGGGAATTGACAAAGTGGAAATAAATGAAATGTTCACACGTAATAATAACAGAACGAGGGGACATGGGTGGAAATTGGAAACTCAGATGAGTCACAGAGATGTTAGGAAGTTTTCTTTTAGCGTGAGAGTAGTGGGAAAATGGAATGCACTTCAGGAACAGGTTGTGGAAGCAAACTATTCATAATTTTAAAACCAGGTATGATAGGGAAATGGGACAGGAGTCATTGCTGTAAACAATCGATGGCTGGAAAGGCGGGATCCAAGAGTCAATGCTCGATCCTGCAGGCATAAATAGGCGAGTACACACACACACACACACACACACACACACACACACACACACACACACACACACACACACACAAAAAAAAAAAAAAAAAAAAAAAAAAAAAAAAAAAAAAAAAAAAAAAAAAAAAAAAAAACGTCTTGCGCCAGAGGAGGAGAGAGGAGGGATGAAGCAAGGAAAAAAGGAAAGGGAGAGAGAGAGAGAGAGAGAGAGAGAGAGAGAGAGAGAGAGAGAGAGAGAGAGAGAGAGAGAGAGAGAGAGAGAGAGAGAGAGAGAGATAGAACCAGCGAGAGAAGTTTTTGAGAGAGAGAGAGAGGGCGCGTGAGGGCGGTGCGGTGTTACAGGTTACCATTAACTGTGCCGCCATTTTGAACCATTTTCGCGCGGCTGACTCCCACCCCTCCCCCCCCCCCCCCCCGCCTACCCCCGTCCGCCATCTATTGGCGGCGGGCCGGGCCGGGCCAGCGCCCCGCGCCCGCCAAAATAAATCCCCAGTTGGATATTCTCACGTTCACTACCCCAATATTTTCCATTTCTTACTTATAATGGTACGATTCGCTACAAGTGTTGACGGGCGGTGCGTCTTCGCTTGTCAACAATTGATCTGGCTCATGTATGCAGAAATTTAAATAAGTTTATTGAGGTAAAATACAGACAAAGGGATGAGGTAGCTCAAGGTATTCTCACCCCGTTCAGTACATCGTGTTAATACATACATAGACACACATCACAAACAATAAACATATTACCAAACATTCTGAGAGATAAACATCTACATTTCCTCTGTATGCAGACGAGGAGTCACAATAACGTGGCTGAAATATGTTGACCAGACCACACACTAGAAAGTGAAGGGACGACGACGTTACGGTCCGTCCTGGACCATTCTCAAGACAATCGACTTGAGAATGGTCCAGGACGGACCGAAACGTCGTCGTCCCTTCACCTTCTAGTGTGTGGTCTGGTCAACAGCCCTAACGAATGCTAACAATTATAATAGCTCTTGTTTACATTATTAATCTCATACCTGGCGCTTGTTAAGTGTCTACAGTATGTCTAATATTGAATTACTGGAATGTTCTGAGCATGAAAACCGTTCTGCTTAATGGAATTACACGAACGTTATGTATCTATGATCAAATATTAAAGCCATGCATTGGGATCGAACTGTTGTTTTTTCGACTCCCCGTGTGCTGGGAAGTCCAGAGATTTAAGACAAACGGTAAATAAGTCTAATTGTAATTATCTTGAGGTTATCTTGAGATGATTTCTGGACTTAGCGTCCCCGCGGCCCGGTCCTCGACCAGGCCTCCTTTATGTTACACACCCCCAGGAAGCAGCCCGTAGCAGCTGTCTAACTCCCAGGTACCTATTTACTGCTAGGTGAACAGGGGGCATCAGGTTAAAAGAAACTCCCGCCCTCCACCGGGGATCGAATCCGGAACCTCAGGACTACGAATCCCGAGCGCTGTCCACTCAGCTGTCAGACCCCAATATAGCCTGCTTCAGGGCTCAACACACTGCTTGGCACTCCTCGTTACTGTAACATAACATGTCCCGGAACAAGCATATCTTGAGCTAACAGGCTGTTGCTTCTATCCGGCCGCACGCTACCGTATACACAACACGGAGGAGGGGAATTATCAGGGGAGAAGCGCCAAGCCATTACGACTATATAGCACTTGAAAGGAGGGTCAGGATAGGGATTTGGGATAGAACGTGGGGGAGAGGCGGGAAGAATGATGCCCAACCACTTGGACGATCAGGGTATTGAACGCCGACCTGCATGAAGCGAGACCGTCGCTCTACCGTCCACCCCAAGTGGTTGGACATAAGTGTCCTCTTGCTTCACGTCTCATCGTCATGATAAACACAAGAAAACGAAGATGTTATATTAAGGAATTATGATTAAGTGATAATGATATCGATAAGAATTAATAATGTTGCTTATATAAATAATAATAATATTATAATAATATAATAATATTATATTTATTATTGTCATCGTTACCTCCAGAGAGCTTCCAGGCGTTGGGTCCGTGATTCGAGTCTCCTACAGCCCGGGCGAATTAAATTATAATTATTGTTACCGGAACTATCAATTGCTATTGTAACAACACCAGAGAGGTAATTAGGGCTGAAGTGTGGTGCAGACACTGTCAGTATGGTGACTGTGGTCACGTGACGTCACGAAGGAACGCGTGACGTCACGAAGCAACGGGTGACGTCATGAAGCATTGCGTGATGTCACGAAGCAACACAAAACGTCACGAAGTGATAACTTGGTCCACCAGGCTGTTGCTTGGAGCGGCCCGCACCCCACACACCCACTACAGCCCGGTTAATCCGGCACTTCTTACATAAAGTGTCCATTTATTTTCTAGAAGTTCAACTTTGTTCTGGAAAAATTTGTTCTGCTTGGGAGGGCAGTGAACAACCGTGAACCATCTTGTAACAAGAGAGCAGAACACAGCAGAACACTGCAGAACCCAGCAGAGCATTGCAGAACACAGCAGAACACTGCAGAACACAGCAAAACACAGCAAAACACAGCAAAACACTGCAGAACACTGCAGAACACAGCAGAACACAGCAGAACACTGCAGAACAGAACAGTTGGAACGGATGGGCGGGTCGCTGAATAGTTGCACACAATTTAAATAATTTGTGTGTACGTCTGATACCATACTACTTGTGAGGGAGGAAATGTATATGTTTACCTCTCAGAATGTTTGGCAATATGTTTATTTGTGATGTGTGTCTATGTATATATTAACACGATGTACTGAACGGGGTGAGAATAGCTTGAGCTACCTCATCCCTTTGTGTGTATTTTACCTCAATAAACTTATTTCAATTTCAATTTCAATTTCAATCTTAATCAGACTCGGCCTGGTCGACGACCGGGCCGCGGGGACGCTAAGCCCCGGAAGCACCTCTAGGTAGGACTCTAACCAAGAGTCAGGTCAACTTGGGTCAATGGTGAGGTCTCAAGGTTGTCACATACGATGCTGTCATGTTAATCCACATGGGGCCAGATTCACGAAGCAGTTACGCAAGCACTTACGAACGTGTACATCTTTCCTCAATCTTTGACGGCTTTGGCTACATTTATTAAACAGTTTACAAGCGTGAAAACTTGCCAATCAACTGTTGTTATTGTTATAAACAGCCTCCTGGTGCTTTGGGGCTCATTAACTGTTTAATAATTGTAAACAAAGCCGCCAAAGATTGAGAAAAGATGTACAGGTTCGTAAGTGCTTGCGTAACTGCTTCGTGAATCTGGCCCCTGGATTACTGCTTCCACATTAAAAGAGG
>NC_091204.1:12326640-12365826 GCF_040958095.1 Procambarus clarkii
CAGGTCTAGTCATCAACACAGGCCTAGTCATCTCCAACACAGGTCTAGTCATCAACACAGGCCTAGTCATCTCCAACACAGGTCTAGTCATCAACACAGGCCTAGACATCACCAACACAGGCCTAGTCACCTCCAACACAGGCCTAGACATCACCAACACAGGCCTAGTCATCTCCAACACAGGTCTAGTCATCAACACAGGCCTAGTCATCTCCAACACAGGCCTAGTCATCTCCAACACAGGTCTAGTCATGTCCAACACAGGTCTAGTCATGTCCAACACAGGTCTAGTCACCTCCAACACAGGCCTAGTCATGTCCAACACAGGCCTAGTCATCTCCAACACAGGTCTAGTCACCTCCAACACAGGTCTAGTCACCTCCAACACAGGTCTAGTCATCAACACAGGTCTAGTCATGTCCAACACAGGTCTAGTCACCTCCAACACAGGCCTAGTCATGTCCAACACAGGCCTAGTCATCTCCAACACAGGTCTAGTCACCTCCAACACAGGTCTAGTCACCTCCAACACAGGTCTAGTCATCTCCAACACAGGTCTAGTCATCTCCAACACAGGTCTAGTCATCTCCAACACAGGCCTAGTCATCTCCAACACAGGTCTAGTCATCTCCAACACAGGTCTAGTCATCTCCAACACAGGTCTAGTCATCTCCAACACAGGTCTAGTCATCTCCAACACATGCCTAGTCATCTCCAACACAGACCTAGTCACCTCCAACACAGACCTAGTCATCTCCAACACAGACCTAGTCATCTCCAACACAGGTCTAGTCATCAACACAGACCTACTCCTCTCCAACACAGGTCTACTCCTCTCCAACACAGGCCTAGTCACCTCCAACACAGACCTAGTCATCTCCAACACAGGCCTAGTCACCTCCAACACAGGCCTAGTCACCTCCAACACAGACCTAGTCACCTCCAACACAGACCTAGTCATCTCCAACACAGGTCTAGTCATCAACACAGACCTACTCCTCTCCAACACAGGCCTAGTCCTCTCCAACACAGGCCTAGTCCTCTCCAACACAGGCCTAGTCCTCTCCAACACAGACCTAGTCATCTCCAACACAGGCCTAGTCACCTCCAACACAGGCCTAGTCCTCTCCAACACAGGCCTAGTCCTCTCCAACACAGGCCTAGTCCTCTCCAACACAGGCCTAGTCCTCTCCAACACAGGCCTAGTCCTCTCCAACACAGGCCTAGTCCTCTCCAACACAGACCTAGTCACCTCCAACACAGGCCTAGTCACCTCCAACACAGGCCTAGTCCTCTCCAACACAGGCCTAGTCCTCTCCAACACAGGCCTAGTCCTCTCCAACACAGGCCTAGTCCTCTCCAACACAGGCCTAGTCCTCTCCAACACAGGCCTAGTCCTCTCCAACACAGGCCTAGTCCTCTCCAACACAGGCCTAGTCCTCTCCAACACAGACCTAGTCCTCTCCAACACAGGCCTAGTCCTCTCCAACACAGACCTAGTCCTCTCCAACACAGGCCTAGTCCTCTCCAACACAGACCTAGTCCTCTCCAACACAGGCCTAGTCACCTCCAACACAGGCCTAGTCCTCTCCAACACAGGCCTAGTCCTCTCCAACACAGGCCTAGTCCTCTCCAACACAGGCCTAGTCCTCTCCAACACAGGCCTAGTCCTCTCCAACACAGGCCTAGTCCTCTCCAACACAGGCCTAGTCCTCTCCAACACAGGCCTAGTCCTCTCCAACACAGGCCTAGTCCTCTCCAACACAGGCCTAGTCCTCTCCAACACAGACCTAGTCCTCTCCAACACAGGCCTAGTCACCTCCAACACAGGCCTAGTCCTCTCCAACACAGGCCTAGTCCTCTCCAACACAGGCCTAGTCCTCTCCAACACAGGCCTAGTCCTCTCCAACACAGGCCTAGTCCTCTCCAACACAGGCCTAGTCCTCTCCAACACAGGCCTAGTCCTCTCCAACACAGGCCTAGTCCTCTCCAACACAGGCCTAGTCCTCTCCAACACAGGCCTAGTCCTCTCCAACACAGGCCTAGTCCTCTCCAACACAGGCCTAGTCCTCTCCAACACAGACCTAGTCCTCTCCAACACAGGCCTAGTCACCTCCAACACAGGCCTAGTCCTCTCCAACACAGGCCTAGTCCTCTCCAACACAGGCCTAGTCCTCTCCAACACAGGCCTAGTCCTCTCCAACACAGGCCTAGTCCTCTCCAACACAGGCCTAGTCCTCTCCAACACAGGTCTAGTCCTCTCCAACACAGGCCTAGTCCTCTCCAACACAGACCTACTCCTCTCCAACACAGGCCTAGTCCTCTCCAACACAGGCCTAGTCCTCTCCAACACAGGTCTAGTCCTCTCCAACACAGGCCTAGTCCTCTCCAACACAGGCCTACACACCAGCAATAACACTACACACCTGTAGTAAAATATTACCCAGAAGAGGAGAGAAGGAAGGAGGAGGAGAGAGAAGAGAGAGGGAAGAGGCAGGAGGGGGAAGGAGGTACACACACAAGGTGGGAGGGAGGAGGAGGAGGAGGGAAGACTTGAGGCAACTGGAGTCCGTCTTGATTAAGATGTGTTATTGTGCTAAGAGAGACAATGAGGAGTCTCCCTGTGTTGTTGTCACCGCGAGCTGCCAGATGCCTGCCACCTGCACGGCTGGAGGGGTGCTAGGTGCTCCTGGGCGCCTGCTAGGACCAGAGGGAAGGTGGGTGCTTGCTAGGACCAGAGAGAAGGGGGGGTGCCTGCTAGGACCAGAGGGAAGGTGGGTGCCTGCTAGGACCAGAGGGAAGGTGGGTGCCTGCTAGGACCAGAGGGAAGGTGGGTGCTTGCTAGGACCAGAGGGAAGGGGGGCGCTTGCTAGGACCAGAGGGAAGGTGGGTGCTTGCTAGGACCAGAGAGAAGGGGGGGGGGTGCCTGCTAGGACCAGAGGGAAGGTGGGTGCCTGCTAGGACCAGAGGGAAGGGGGGGGGCGCCTGCTAGGACCAGAGGGAAGGTGGGTGCTTGCTAGGACCAGAGGGAAGGGGGGGCGCCTGCTAGGACCAGAGGGAAGGTGGGTGCTTGCTAGGACCAGAGAGAAGGGGGGGGGGGTGCCTGCTAGGACCAGAGGGAAGGTGGGTGCTTGCTAGGACCAGAGGGAAGGTGGGTGTCTGCTAGGACCAGAGGGAAGGTGGGTGTCTGCTAGGACCAGAGGGAAGGTGGGTGCTTGCTAGGACCAGAGGGAAGGTGGGTGCTTGCTAGGACCAGAGGGAAGGGGGGTGCCTGCTAGGACCAGAGGGAAGGTGGGTGCCTGCTAGGACCAGAGGGAAGGTGGGTGTCTGCTAGGACCAGAGGGAAGGTGGGTACCTGCTAGGACCAGAGGGAAGGGGGGCGCTTGCTAGGACCAGAGGGAAGGGGGGTGCCTGCTAGGACCAGAGGGAAGGTGGGTGCCTGCTAGGACCAGAGGGAAGGGGGGTGCTTGCTAGGACCAGAGGGAAGGGGGGTGCTTGCTAGGACCAGAGGGAAGGGGGGGGGGCGCCTGCTAGGACCAGAGGGAAGGTGGGTGCTTGCTGGGACCAGAGGGAAGGGGGGGTTGTCTGCTAGGACCAGAGGGAAGGTGGGTGCCTGCTAGGACCAGAGGGAAGGGGGGTGTCTGCTAGGACCAGAGGGAAGGTGGGTGCTTGCTAGGACAAGAGGGAAGGGGGGTGCCTGCTAGGACCAGAGGGAAGGGGGGTGTCTGCTAGGACCAGAGGGAAGGTGGGTGCCTGCTAGGACCAGAGGGAAGGGGGGTGCCTGCTAGGACAAGAGGGAAGGTGGGTGCTTGCTAGGACCAGATACGGCCACAAGACAGAGATGAGAAGAGACACAGCTGCTAGGAGGAGGGGGGGGGAAGAATAGGGACAGTTTCATGCACTGAGGAAGAGTAAGGAAGGAGCTGAGAGTGGTGCTGGGCTCAGCAGGTAGTTAAGGAATGGGACAACAATGAAATACCAAGACAATGACGATAACAACCAACTGAAAATAATACGAAACACGAAGCCAGAGTACAAGCAAGTAGTTGCAAATCTCGAAAGAGAGTCATTGAAGAGAAGGCGAGAATAAGAGCGCAAGAGACAAGGAATGAAGGAAGACAGAGACGCTGAGAAAACACAGAGAATCATCTGGGATGGAGCCAATTCCCGGAGAGGCGGCCACAGACGACCAAGACACCACAGGGGAATTCCTTTCGGGTCCTCCACTGTGTCTCCAATCACGGCAACCACCCCCACTCCCACCCCTACGACTCCCCCTTCCCCCCCCCCCCCCCCGACACCACACACCGCTCCCCCTCCCATTCTCCCCGTGTCCACCACCTCCCGTCCCCTTCCACTCTACCATCTGTTCCACCAGAAATCAGAAATCCCTCTACTCTCATACCGGCAAAACAGGCAGTATGAATCACTTGTTATTACAGCAAAACAAATGGTACGAAGCATTATTACAACAGCCGGTCGGCCGAGTGGACAGCACGCTGGACTTTTGATTCTGTGGTCCCGGGTTCGATCCCGGGCGCCGGCGAGAAACAATGGGCAGAGTTTCTTTCACCCTGATGCCCCTGTTACCTGGCAGTAAATAGGTACCTGGGTGTTAGTCAGCTGTCACGGGCTGCTTCCTGGGGGTGGAGGCCTGGTCGAGGACCGGGCCGCGGGGACACTAAAGCCCTGAAATCATCTCAAGATAACCTCAAGAATCACGAGGGAAGAAGGCCCGTTATCAGTGCAAAACACAGACAACAACAGCCCAGCTGTACTATGCTGGAGACGGAAAGCTGTTATTACTGGCCGCGACAGGTCAGGTACGGACCTCACGCGAGACGCTTGTCACACACAGTTTGAAGCTTGAAAAGATGGAAAAAGTTCAGAGGTATGCCACTAGACTAGTTCCAGAACTAAGAGGCATGAGTTACGAGGACAGGCTGCGGGAAATGCACCTTACGACACTGGAAGACAGAAGAGTAAGCAGAAACATGATCACTACCTACAAAATTCTCAGAGGAATTGATAGGGTAGATAAACTGCTCAACACGGGTGGTACGCGAGCAAGGGGACACAGGTCTGACAGACTGAATACTCAGATGAGCCACGGAGATATTAAAAAGAACTTTTCAGTGCCAGAGTAGTTAACAAATGTAATGCATTAGGCAGTAATGTGGTGGAGGCTGACTCCATACACAGTTTCAAATGTAGATAAGATAGAGCCCAGTAGGCTCAAGAACCTGTACACCAGTTGATTGATTGGCAGTTGAGAGGCGGGACCAAAGAGCCAAAGATCAACCCCCGCAAGCACAACTAGATGAATACAACTAGCCGAGTACACACATACACACACACACACACAAAACAAATAGGGGGCCTCGTAGCCTGGTGGATAGCGCGCAGGGCTCGTAATTCTGTGGCGCGGGTTCGATTCCCGCACGAGGCAGAAACAAATGGGCAAAGTTTCTTTCACCCTAAGTGCCCCTGTTACCTAGCAGTAAATAGGTACCTGGGAGTTAGTCACCTGTCACGGGCTGCTTCCTGGGGTGTGTGTGTGTGTGGTGTGGAAAAAAGTAGTTAGTAAACAGTTGATTGACAGTTGAGAGGCGGGCCGAAAGAGCAAAGCTCAACCCCCGCAAAAACACAACTAGTAAACACACACACACACACACACACACACACACACACACACACACACACACACACACACACACACAGATATTAGAAAGAACTTTTTTAGTGTCAGAGTGGTTGACAAATGGAATGCATTAGGGGGTGATGTGGTGGAGGCTGACTCCATACACAGTTTCAAGTGTAGATATGACAGAGCCCGATAGGCTCAGGAATCTGTACACCTGTTGATTGACGGTTGAGAGGCGGGACCAAAGAGCCAGAGCTCAACCCCCGCAAACACAACTAGGTGAGTACACACACACACACACACACACACACACACACACACACACACACACACACACACACACACACACACACACACGAGCACCTATCAAAAGCCACCACGCGCATCCCAGCCAAAGCTGAAACAAAACCAGAGATTTTTTACCGTTCTCACCAAGACGCGAACTATTGGAGAAAAATTCCACAAATAATAAAAAAAAGTATACAAACGCTACGAAAGATGGCCATGTACCTTCACACACACACACACACACACACACACACACACACACACACACACACACACGTGACTGGTGATACCAGAGCCAAGGAAGATATGAGAAGACACGGGAGGCAATAACAGCAAGGAAGTTAGAATAGGAGCAAATAAGAGAATAGTATAAGAGGCAAGAACCAGGTGAGGGGGGGGGGTGGAGGAGGGAGGAGCCCCCCCTCCTCCAAGGAGGAGACGAGGGTGTATTAACAACCCACAATAGCTCATTAGAACAAATAATAATGTGGATGTCCGATTAAAAACAGAAAAAAGGACGCGAAAAGGACGCGACGGTAGAAAATTACGAGCTGGGTTGATGGTGAGGGTGGGGGGGGGGGCTGGAAAAGAGGGGGGAGGGGGTGTTGGATGATGGAGAGGGTGGAGTAGAGGGGGGCTAATAGAAAATGGAAAGAGGGGGGGGGGGCGGGCAACTTAAAGATAATATATCGTTAAGATATCTGCGAAAGTCAGCAATTTCCTTGAATGGCGTGATTCTGGGTGCCAGTCCCCTCCCCCCTAGAATCTTGAGGTTATCTTGAGATGATTTCGGGGCTTTAGTGTCCCCGCGGCCCGGTCCTCGACCAGGCTTCCACCCCCAGGAAGCAGCCCGTGACAGCTGACTAACACCCAGGTACCTATGCAAGCGAGGAGTCACAATAACGTGGCTAAAGTATGTTGACCAGACCACACACACACACGAAGGTGAAGGGACGACGACGTTTCGGTCCGTCCTGGACCATTCTCAAGTCGATTGTGAGAATGGTCCAGGATGGACCGAAACGTCGTCGTCCCTTCACCTCCAAGGTACCAATTTACTGCTAGGTAACAGGGGCATCAGGGTGAATGAAATTCTGCCCATTGTTGCTCGCCGGCGCCTGGGACCACAGGATCACGCGTCCAGTGATCTGTCCGCTCAGCCACCGGCTCTCCTTCACATCATTTTCCCTACATTTTTCTTCACTTGAGAAAGAAGTTGAAAAATTAACTCTTGTAAAGTTCATTTTAACAATTTTATTTGGCCTGATGATAAGAGTTGCGTTTCATTAACTCTTATTGTCAAAGGCAGAGTAGCGATGATTACAAAGTAATTGACTGATGAAGATTAAGCCAGCCAAGTGGCACGGGCATGAATAGCCCGAAAGTGGTGGATTTTTTTGAGTGAATGTGATCTTTGGTGATGAATGTTTACAAAGTGTTTCGCTGCATCATATGTACCTGAGGATGAGGTGAAGGTGATGAGGTTAAGGTAAAGCAGCTCACTAACATGTCCATACATGTCACTTAAATCTTGTCACTCTGCACGGGAGACATCTCCCGTCACGCAGGGTGCAGTCGCACCTCCACAGATCTCCAGTATCAGCTCTTGATACTGATAATGGCTCAAAAGGGCCACCACTTACGGGCTATTCATGCCCGTGCCACCTTTTGGGTGGCTTAATCTTCATCAATCAATCAATGTCAGTCTGGTGCAATGTGTTGTGTGTTCCGCTTGGTGACTAATGCCTCGCTCATGTCCAGTCTTATGTTGTCGCTTTACCTGTCCATTATTTTGTGAGTACATCTCTGGTTATGTATAGTGAGTATATATATTCTTTAACAGGGACTTGCTGCTTGCGCATTGTTAGGCGTCTTGAAAGACAACAACATCCCTTTCAAGACGCCTAACACTGCACAAACAGCATGGATCTATAACATATAATCTCTATATATAACCAGACCACCACCAGAGATATACTCACTAACAACACCAAAATAATCGACAGATACAACTAGAACAGAAGACCGGACATCTGCGAGGCATTATACACCAATTACACACAGAAATCACAATTGCGTGATGCATCAAATGAACAAATCCACAACAGCCGTGACGAGGATTCGAACCTGCGTCCGAGAGTATCCCAGACGTTGTCGTAGCTCAGTCGATTAAGGCAGCGTCTGGGATGCTCTCGGACGCAGGTTCGAATCCTCGTCAGGGCCCATGTGGACTTGTTCTAGTGATGAATGTAAACACGGAGGCCTGTAGAAAGTTACAGGCTGACGCTGAACAATTCCACAGTGGATAAACAAACGCTTGCTGGAAGTCACTCCAAACCTGAGAAAGGTAATGCAGATAGAAAATAAAGAATGGAGACTATATCTTGAGATGATGCGAACAAGCCTGAATGGTCCCCAGGACAATATGCAACTGATGATTTCGATTTGATGAGATGATTTCGGGGCTTTAGTGTCCCCGCGGTCCGGTCCTCGACCAGGCCTCCACCCCCAGGAAGCAACCCGTGACAGCTGACTAACACCCAGGTACCTATTTTACTGCTAAGTAACAGGGGCATAGGATGAAAGAAACTCTGCCCATTGTTTCTCGCCGGCGCCTGGGATCGAACCCGGGACCACAGGATCACAAGTCCAGCGTGCTGTCCGCTCGGCCGACCGGCTCCCTCGACTAGGAGGAACCTACACCATAGTGAGAAGACAACTATGTTGACCAGACCACACACTAGAAGGTGAAGGGACGACGACGTTTCGCTCCGTCCTGAACCATTCTGAATCGACTTGAGAATGGTCCAGGACGGACCGAAACGTCGTCGTCTCATCGTCTTCTGGTGTGTTGTTTGGTCTTTATATCCTAAGCCCCGGTATTGTGACTCGTCGTCTGCATAAGACAACTATAACAATCTAAAAATATTTGGAAGCACATACAATTCTAACACTAAAAACAAAGCCACTCTGAGAACGTTACCAACATAACGAGAGCTGCCAAACATTATAATGTTCTTATAAACCAAAATCTGAACTCCACAAGGCAATCTACACAGCTGTTTATTAGACCAAGACTGGAATATGCAGCACCGGTCTGGAACCTGTATCTTGAGAAGCATAAAACCAAAATTGAAAAAGTACAAAGGTTTGCAACAAGGTCCAGAACTAAGACTTTAAGCAATAAACATAGAATAAAAGAACTACAGCTATTCACAACCCTAGAGAATTGAAGAAACCGGAGGGATATGATCACAGTATAGAAAATACTAAGTGTTACACACAAGCTAGACAAAGAAAGCCTCTTTAAAACAAGAGGACACAAATGGAACCTAGAAACGTAAATGAGTCTTAGCAATGTAAGGAAATACTGGTACCTTGTACGGGAGATCAACAACTGGAATACCCTGAAAGAAAAAGTTGTGGAAGCCACCTCCACCCACAACGTTAAAGTCAGACTCGACAAAGATCTTCAACCTTAAAAAAATGTAACATTTTTTCAACGCAACACGTACAACAGATACACTAAGCAATGAATAAACGGCTAGACCTCCCGTTCACAGTCACTAATAGACAAGCACCACCACCACCACCACCACCACTACCACCCCCTAACCACCACCACGACCACCCCCTCACCACCACCTCCACAACACTGTTTGAAGGGTACACACGACAAGCACTACCACCACCACCACCACTACCACCCCCTCACCACCACCACTACCACCCCCTCACCACCACCTCCACAACACTGTTTGAAGGGTACACACGACAAGCACTACCACCACCACCACCACTACCACCCCCTCACCACCACCACTACCACCCCCTCACCACCACCACTACCACCCCCTCACCACCACCTCCACAACACTGTTTGAAGGGTACACACGACAAGCACTACCACCACCACCACCACTACCACCCCCTAACCACCACCACTACCACCCCCTAACCACCACCTCCACAACACTGTTTGAAGGGTACACACCACACGAGCATTTTACAACAGGGTTTTACACATCACAACCCGCGCTTCACAAAACTCAGCTTGCCACACACCTCCTCCCTCCCACACCGAAAAACTCACCAGCCTGTGTATACTTATCTGTGGAATTAATTCTTGCCTTTGCTACCCCCTTCACCAAGACACCGTCTTCACCAATACTGACGCCCAGAACTTACTGTTTAACATGTTAAAATTATGACAAATATAATAATACGGAAGATATCGAATACTGAAGCTATCAACTACTGACGCTATCGAATACTGAAGATATCGAATACTGAAACTACCGAATACTGAAGCTATCGAATACGGAAGCTATCGAATACTGAAGCTATCGAATACTGAAGCTATCAACTACTGAAGCTATTGAATACTGAAGCTATTGAATACTGAAGCTATTGAATACTGAAGCTATTGAATACTGAAGCTATCGAATACTGAAGCTATCGAATACGAAAACAATCGAATACTAAAGCTATCGAATACGGAAGCTATCGAATACGGAAGCTACCGAATACGGAAGCTATCGAATACTGAAGATATCGAATACTGAAACTACCGAATACTGAAGCTATCGAATACTGAAGCTATCGAATACGGAAGCTATCGAATACTGAAGCTATCGAATACGGAAGCTATATTAAGATACCGAATATTCGAGCTACTACATCAATTAAAAATAAAAATAAACTAGATATAAATATAAATATTGGATATAAACTTGATATCGAACTTCTACAATATCAATTAAAAAACACTATAGAGGATTTTATCATCGATATATACATCAGGTTTGTGTGATTTGTGTGTTTGCATGTTTTCTTATTCTAAGGGTATAAGTGTTTGTTGTTTGTAATAGTGTTTGTTGAACCATGTGTTCATAAATTTTTTTTATTTCGCTATCTGGTATGGAATAAACAAAAAATACAAACAGAAAATACAATAGTATACAATACTTATAAATTACATATATACATTAAATTAATTACTTGAGACAAACTTGAAATATACTTTCAAATTAATACAACAAATAGAGCATTGTAGAGAATACAATAAAAAACATTGAACGTAAGAAAACTTTATTAACTCATACATTGGACTATTAAAGTCGCTACTTATTAGTATAATTATTGTAGCTGTAACTGCTCTCATGACATCGATTTAATCACTTTGTATTTATGGCCCGAATATGAAACTTTTAAAACAAAAATAGGATTTTGTTTTAATTTAAAGCTCCTTAATTACAATGGAATCATAGTTGCCGAAATACCAACAGAGTCTGGCCATTCAAGTCAATAATGTCATTAAAAACAAAAGCAATAAAGCAATTACAGCGGAGAGTTACAGGCAACAGCGACATACAGGTGAAACACATTCACACACCTGTCTGTGAGTACACACACACCTGCCACACCTGGTTGTGAGTATACATACACCTGCCACACCTGGTTGTGAGTATGCATACACCTGCCACACCTGGTTGTGAGTATACATACACCTGCCACACCTGGTTGTGAGTATACATACACCTGCCACACCTGGTTGTGAGTGTACATACACCTGCCACACCTGGTTGTGAGTATACACACACCTGCCACACCTGGTTGTGAGTATACACACACCTGCCACACCTGGTTGTGAGTATACATACACCTGCCACACCTGGTTGTGAGTATACACACACCTGGTACACCTGGTAGTGAGTATACATACACCTGCCACACCTGGTTGTGAGTATACATGCACCTGCCACACCTGGTTGTGAGTGTACACCTGCCACACCTGGTTGTGAGTATACACACCTGCCACATCTGGTTGTGAGCACACATACACCTGCCACACCTGGTTGTGAGTATACACACATCTGCCACACCTGGTTGTGAGTATACACACACACACACATCTGCCACACCTGGTTGTGAGCACACACACACACACCTGCCACACCTGGTGTGAGCGCGCACACACCTACCACACCTGGTTGAGAGCACACACACACCTGCCACACCTGGTTGTGAGTATGCATACACCTGCCACACCTGGTTGTGAGTATACACCTGCCACATCTGGTTGTGAGTATTCACCTGCCACACCTGGTTGTGAGTATACACACACCTGGTACACCTGGTAGTGAGTATACATACACCTGCCACACCTGGTTGTGAGTATACATGCACCTGCCACACCTGGTTGTGAGTGTACATACACCTGCCACACCTGGTTGTGAGTATACACACCTGCCACATCTGGTTGTGAGCACACATACACCTGCCACACCTGGTTGTGAGTATACACACATCTGCCACACCTGGTTGTGAGTATACACACACACACATCTGCCACACCTGGTTGTGAGCACACACACACACCTGCCACACCTGGTGTGAGCGCGCACACACCTACCACACCTGGTTGTGAGCACGCACACACCTGCCACACCTGGTTGAGAGCACACACACACCTGCCACACCTGGTTGTAAGCATACCCACCAGTCAGACCAACCCTGCAGTATGCAGCTCCAGCCTGGAGTCCATGCCCAGTTTAACACAAAACAAAATTAGAGAAGATTCAGAGGTATCCCACTAGACTAGTCCCAGAACCGAGAGGTATGAGTTACGAGGAAAGGCTACGGGAATTAAACCTCACGTCCCTGGAAGATAGAAGAGTAAGGGAAGACATGATAACTTTCAAAATTCTCACGGGAATTGACAGGGTGGACAAAGACTTAATATTTAGCACGGGTGGAATACGAACAAGGGAACACAGGTGGAAACTGAGTACCCAAATGAGCCACAGACATTTTTTTCAGTGTCAGAGTAGTTAGTAAATGGAATGCATTAGGCAGTGATGTGGCGGAGGCTGACTCCATACACAGTTTCAAATGTAGATATGATAGAGCCCAGTAGGCTCAGGAATCTGTACACCAGTTGACTGACAGTTGAGAGGCGGGACCAAAGAGCCAGAGCTCAACCCCCGCAAGCACAACTAGTTAAGTCCTGTACCTGTGATCACCACACCAGAAGACATATCTGCACACACAAATGAGCCACAGGTATGTCAAAAGACGTTGTCAGTCTCAGAGTCGTAAATAAGTGGAATGGACAAGATGGCGAAGCTGTCTAAGCCAATTCGATACAAAACTTTAAATGTAAGTCTACGAAAAACGAGCTAAAAAGTCACTGCATTGAATAAACGATGGCCGAAAGGCGGGGCTTAAGAGCAGATGCTCGACCCTGCAAGCTCAACTAGGTGAGCACATGTAGAGAACTGGACCTTATCACATTGGAGGAAAGTAGGAAGGAAATGGTGGGGGACATGATAACAACATGCAAGATTCCAAAAGAAATTGACAAAGTAGACAAAGCAGCATTGTTCAAAGCTAGGAACAATGTTCCTTAATTTCACTGTTCACTGTTCCTTAATCTAGTATGTCATTTATTGACTTAGAGCGAAACATGGATACAGTGCAAGGATTTCAGATATTTTATTATTTTTAATAAGGGAAGAAAACTATCAGGACAAAGCGCCAAGCCATTACGAATATACAGCACTTGGAAGGGATCAGGATAAGGATTTGGGATGGGATGGTAACCTTGAGGTGCTTCCGGGGCTTAGTGTCCCCGCGGCCCGGTCGTCGACCAGGCCTTCTGGTTGCTGAACTGGTCAACCAGGCTGTTGGACGCGGCTGGTGGACTGCTCAATCCCCGACCGTGCACAAGTGGTTGGGCACCATTCCTTTCCCCCGTCCCATCCCAAATCCTTATCCTGACCCCTTCCAAGTGCTATATAGTCGTAATGGCTTGCCACTTTCCCTTGATAATTTGCTTCCCTCGTGCTGTGACAACATCTGTTAGTCTGCTGGTGTTGGTACTTGCCCCATACATATGTTCTACTTCACATATTTCACGGTCATAAACAGTGATTCTCATAGTTCCAGTTTGCACTATTGTACTGTCTTCAAATTCATCTAAGAGTTCATTTTAAATTCATCTAAGAGTTAATCTTCATATTCATCTAAGAGTTCATCTTTAAATTCATTTAAGAGTTGCAGGCGATGAGTCACAATAACGAGGCTAAAGTATGTTGACCAGACCACACACTAGAAGGTGAAGGGACGACGACGTTTCGGTCCGTCCTGGACCATTCTCAAGTCGATAATCGACTTGACAATGGGGTCCAGGACGGACCGAAACGTCGTCGTCCCTTCACCTTCTAGTGTGTGGTCTGGTCATCATCTAAGAGTTTATCTTCAAATTCATCTAAATTCATCATTCATCTAAAATTCGTCTAATGATACTTTTAAGGGACAAATTTGATATCTCAAGAATACGTTCAACATTGACTGTATTTAAACGCTATGCGTGCTAGTGGCTTCACAAGAATGTAAAATCATTACACACAGATATCACAATAGCGTGATGCATCAAATGAACAAATCCGCAAGGGCCGTGACGAGGATTCGAACCTACGTCCGAGAGGATGTAAGATTCGTCCTGGGATCCTCCCGGACGCAGGTTCGAATCCTCGTCACGGCCCTTGGGGATTTGTTCATGTAAAATCATCATTGCTACATACTCTTTTAAACCCCCAATGTATCTTCTTGTATATAAATATATTTATTTTTTGCGATTTTACCAAGAGCATCGCCTTTATTATGTTTCTGCAGGTATACATACACCTGCCACACATACATACACCTGCCACACATACATACACCTGCCACACATACATACACCTGCCACACATACATACACCTGCCACACATACATACACCTGCCACACATACATACACCTGCCACATACATACACCTGCCACACATACATACACCTGCCACATACATACACCTGCCACACATACACCTGCCACATACATACACCTGCCACACATACATACACCTGCCACATACATACACCTGCCACACATACATACACCTGCCATACATACACCAGCCATTACGAATATACAGCACTTGGAAGGGATCAGGATAAGGATTTGTGAGAAGTGTGAGAAGGAATTCAGTGTGTGAGAAGTGTGAGTGTGAGTGAGAGAAATTCCTTCTCACACTTCCAGTGTGAGAAGGAATTTTTGCAACATTTTTATTTGTACCCCCATATTAAGTATGCTTACATATCTGTCTGCCTGTATGCCTGTCTGCTTGCTGTATGCCATAAGTATGCCTATGTCTGCCTTCGGAGGCAAGCATGTTACTATTTGACTAAGCTATTTAATGCTAGTAGTGAGGAAAGGGAGTCTGAAATAATTAAGTTGTCTACTACAATCTTGTCACTAATTGAAAGTGCAATTAGTATTGAACAAATCCACAAAGCCCGTGACGAGGATTCGAACCTGCGTCCGGGAGCATCTCAGACACTGCCTTAATCGACTGAGCTACGACAGGGTGTAAAAAAAGAGTTGAAACCGAAGTTCTACTGAACTTACGCAGGTTCGAATCCTCGGCACGGCCCTTGTGGATTTGTTCATTACGAGTTTCAATACTAGATATTCAACCCATTCTCCTGTTTAAACAGTACTTTTTTGTAACTATGTGCACCGTAGTACAAAGATTGACGTTCTAAGCAATTAGATTGAAATTGAAATTGAAATAAGTTTATTGAGGTAAAATACACACAAAGGGATGAGGCAGCTCAAGCTATTCTCACCCCATTCAGTACATCGTGTTAATACATACATAGACACACATCACAAACAATAAACATATTACCAAACATTCTGAGAGGTAAACATATACATTTCAATTAGCAATTAGATAGTATATCTTTGTACTATTCATTTTAGAGTCAAAACAAATGAAGCTAAAAAATAAACTTAAATATTCCTAGGCCTAGTATAGCACACATATGTACTATATTAGGCCTCAGATATCGTATATTAGGCCTAGGAAGGTTAAGTTAATCTTTGCAATATAAGTAGAAAATAGTTTTCCGGTTTGTCCAACTCAATACTGTAGATTTCCTCTTTCTAATTTCGTTGTACGCCGGTGTGTGTGTGTATATATATATATATATATATATATATATATATATATATATATATATATATATATATATATATATATATTGCAGGCGTCAGGATGTCAAAAAGATATCTGCTAGGGTGGAAGAAAGTGCTGTACTCTTTCATCTGTATTTATCTTTTTTTTTATCTTCATCTTTTCCTCGTGTAGCTCCATCACTTTAATATAATTGACCGTTAGTTGAACCCATCTGGACTCACTAGTGTCGCTATGAATGTGTTCAAACCGTTCAACCTGATACAATGCTGTTTTTCTAATGTCTGTGAGAAGACAGTACCATTACTAGTGTTGTTTCTGTTATCAGGCCGAAGCTTTAGTCCCATCATATGTCTGGTGGACAGAAAAACATTGTTACTTCTGTTATTTTCAAGCGTGACCGTGGGGTTATTTATTAACATAGATCGTAGCCTAACATAGATCGTAGCCTAACATAGATCGTAGCCTAACATAGATCGTAGCCTAACATAGATCGTAGCCTATCCTCTCATTGTGTGTCGGACCGCCGTGAGACAGTATTTTATATATGTAGATCTCATATGTTGACCAGACTCATATGTACACTTTCACTAGAAAGTGAAGGGACTACGAAGTATGGTGGTCTGGTCAACATATTTCAGCCACGTTATTGTGACTCATCGCCTGCATGTAGATCTCATATTTTGTAGATTATAGACCTCATATTTTGTAGATTATAGACCTCATATTTCGTAGATTATAGACCTCATATTTCGAAGATTATAGAGCTCATATTTCGTAGATTATGATCTCATATTTTGTAGATTATAGACCTCATATTTTGTAGATTATAATCTCATATTTTGTAAGATTGTAGATTATAATCTCATATTTTGTAAGATTGTAGCTCTTATATTTAGTATCTCATAATAAGCCTCAAAGTCTTCATAAGACAAATGCAAGGAAGTATTATATACGGTCGGCATTAGGCTACTGTTATTTGTTTCCTTGTATAAATACTTTAAATTTTAAGCAATGTTATTTTATGCAATGGACAATTATAATTAGTTATATTTTATCTTTTTACTTAAAAAAAAAATCAAGATAATTATTAATTGATAAATGTGATTTAGTTAAAACAAAATTCAAGACTATCATTCCTTTGCTGTGTTTCTTTGAAGTGAAATAAACAATTTAAATTAGTTTTTATAAGTAATGGTAATATCTTCTCACATACATAATAACAGAATGAAAACCAACGTTTGTGTATTTGAGAATTTAATGTAAAGATTTACACCTTTCTTTCAAGACACTCAGGAGAGTACGAAGTCTTTCGTACTCTTCTGAGTGCCTTGTCAAGGTCTGAGTGTGTGGTTAAGATGACAGTTACATCTCAACGACTATTCAATAGTCGTTAAGATGAATAGTGAGGTCTCATTCATTTTATATTATATATATATATATATATATATATATATATATATATATATATATATATATATATATATATATATATATATATATATATATATATATATATGTCGTACCTAGTAGCCAGAACGCACTTCTGAGCCTACTATGCAAGGCCCGATTTGCCTAATAAGCCAAGTTTTCATGAATTAATTGTTTTTCGGCTACCTAACCTACCTAACCTAACCTAACCTAACTTTTTCGGCTACCTAACCTAACCTAACCTATAAAGATAGGTTAGGTTAGGTTAGGTAGGGTTGGTTAAGTTCGGTCATATATCTACGTTAATTTTACCTCCAGTAAAAAAAAATTTACCTCATACATAATAAAATGGTTACCTTTATCATTTCATAAGAAAAAATTAGAGAAAATATATTAATTCAGGAAAACTTGGCTTATTAGGCAAATCGGGCCTTGCATAGTAGGCCAAGAACGACGTTCTGGCTACTAGGTACGACATTATATATATATATATATATATATATATATATATATATATATATATATATATATATATATATATATATATATATATATTGTGTAAAGTATTAGGTACAACATTTATATGTTGTACCTAGTAGCCAGAACGCACTATTTGGCCTACTATACAAGGCCAAATTTGCCTAATAAGCCAAATTTTCCTAACGTTCTATATTTTTCTAGCAGAAATTATAAAGCTTTCCATTACATTATATATGATTTTTTTTTACTTAAAACTAACGTAGAAATGTGACCAAACCTAACCTACCTAACTTAACATAATCCAAAATAACATAACTAAGTCAGTAATTCATTTTCTTAATATAAATAAAATAAATTGAAATAAACCAATTAGAAACAATTTTTTTTTAAGTAACTAAAATCACTCAATTTGGTAAATCGGGCCTTGCATACTAAGCCAAGCAGTGCTTTCTGGTTATTAGGTACGTGCATGTATGTATGTGTGTGTAGTATATATATATATATATATATATATATATATATATATATATATATATATATATATATATATATATATATATATGTCGTACCTAGTAGCCAGAACTCACTTCTCAGCCTACTATTCAAGGCCCGATTTGCCTAATAAGCCAAGTTTTCCTGAATTAATATATTTACTATAATTTTTTTCTTATGAAATGATAAAGCTGCCCTTTTCACTATGTATGAGGTCAATTTTTTTTTATTGGAGTTAAAATTAACGTAGATATATGACCGAACCTAACCAACCCTACCTAACCTAACCTATATATATAGGTAAGGTTAGGTTAGGTAGCCAAAAAAAGCTAGGTTAAGTTAGGTAGACGAAAAAACATTAATTCATGAAAACTTGGCTTATTAGGCAAATCGGGCCTTGCATAGTAGGCTGAGAAGTGAGTTCTGGCTACTAAGTACGACATATATATATATATATATATATATATATATATATATATATATATATATATATATATATATATATATATATATATATATATATATATATATATATATACTACACACACACACACACACACACGTATATTGGGTATAGACTCATTCCTCTCAATGTTTGCTAACGACCCCAAAATTATGAGTAGGATTAAGACAGAGTAGGACAGCTTGAGGCTTCAAGAAGACCTAGACAAGCTGCAGGAATGATCGAACAAATGGTTGTTACAGTTTAACCCAAGCAAATGTAATGTAATGAAGATAGGTGTAGGGAGCAGGAGACCAGATACAAGGTATCATCTGGGAGATGAAATACTTCAAGAGTCAGAGAGAGAGAGAGACCTGGGGGTTGATATCACGCCAAACCTGTCCCCTGAAGTTCATATCAAGAAGATAACATCAGCAACATATTCCAGGTTGGCTAACATAAGAACGGCCTTTAGAAACTTGTGTAAGGAATCTTTCAGAACATTATATACCACACATGTCAGACCAATCCTGGAGTATGCGGCTCCAGCATGGAGTCCATATCTATTCAAGCATAAGACTAAACTGGAAAAGGTTCAAAGGTTTGCCACCAGACTAGTACCCAAGCTGAGAGGTATGAGCTACGAGGAGAGACTATGGGAATTAAACCTCACTTCGTTGGAAGACAGAAGAGTTAGGGGGGATATGATCACCACATTCAAGATTCTGAAGGGAATTGATAGGGTAGATAAAGACAGGCTATTTAACACAAGGGGCACACGCACTAGGGGACACAGGTGGAAACTGAGTGCCCAAATGAGCCACAGAGATATTAGAAAGAACTTTTTTAGTGTCAGAGTGGTTGACAAATGGAATGCATTAGGAAATGATGTGGTGGAGACTGACTCCATACACAGTTTCAAGTGTAGATATGATAGAGCCCAGTAGGCTCAGGAACCTGTACACCAGTTGACTTACGGTTGAGAGGCGGGACCAAGGAGCCAGAGCTCAACCCCCGCAAGCACAATTAGGTGAGTACACACGTATATACATAGGAAAAGCATAAAATGTGGAACCAATTGTGATCAAAATCCTTAAAACTAAGGCCATAAAGTTTCCTCTACATATGTCCATGTACAGAAAAACACCATTCAACCCCCCAATCATTCCAGGACGTACAAGAAATGTGCAACTTATGATACAACGACAAAGCATAATACGCCCGTTACAACAGCCGTATTATCAAACCCAGAACAACAAAATTGGGAGCGGAAACTTATAATCAAAGTAAGAAAGGGATGGAAAGCAGGAAAGGACAAATAGTTATTTACAAATAAACATAAATGCCCGCGCATCAGGGTGCAGCAGTCGCTAAAACTGGAGTCGGTTTTTGTGGCCCAGCCCCTCTCTCATCGACTTGTACCGCCCCCTCCTCTCACTCACTCTTTCCCACCCCCACTATGGGCCACCCTCTCTCACCCCCCCAACCATGGGCCACCCCTCTCACCCCCCCCCCCCCCCCACCATGGGCCACCCTCTCTCATCCCCCAACACGACTCCCTATCCCCCCCAGGGCGCGGGGTCTGACGCACCAGTTGACAATTCGATCAATAGATGGCGCTAGCTGTCATTTTTTTCCCCCAAAGAGCTCGCCGCGTTCTGCTGTGGAAAGGAGGTAGGACTGAAACATTCCTTCAAATCTGGGTTATTTTTGCATGCTTGTAGCCTAAATTTCCCATTATCATCTTACTCATTTCAAAGTGATATTAACTGTCAATACAAGTAACGTGTTATCACTACAATACTCCAGAAAGTTGCGGATTTATACAGTCTTTACGGCATAAATCCGCAACGGCAGAACTTCCACATAACGTCATAGGCGCCTAAGAGCAGTCATGTTTACGCCGAGAGATTCCAAGCAAGATATGATGTAAATATAGTCCCAGAACACGAACGTTCCCTCTATGGACGCGGCGTGTGACTGACCAGGTCAGTAAACTTGTGGTGTATACTTGGAGTACCCCAATCGCCTGCGAAACTCGGGTAAAGTCCGCCTGTGCCTCTATTTACAAGCACCAAAATGTATAAATGGTTATATTGACCCACCAACCTCATAATACTGCCCCCATGCACTTCTGGGTCAACAACTGTTTCAGTGCTACCTAAGGTTGGAAATAATTCAGCTTGCTGGCATGCACTCGAACGCCTGAGCATAAAACCAGCCTAATCCCTTTATTTACAAGCACCAAAATGTATAAATGGTTATATTGACCCACCAACCTCATAATACTGCCCCCATGCACTTCTGGGTCAACAACTGTTTCAGTGCTACTTAAGGTTGGAAATAATTCAGCTTGCTGGCATGCACTCGAACGCCTGAGCATAAAACCAGCCTAATCCCTTTATTTACAAGCACCAAAATGTATAAATGGTTATATTGACCCACCAACCTCATAATACTGCCCCCATGCACTTCTGGGTCAACAACTGTTTCAGTGCTGTTTAAGGTTGGAAATAACTCGTCTTGCATGCCCTCGAACGCTTGTGCGAAAAACCAGCCTCCAGATACCTTGCTATCGTAATGCTTTTCGCGACAAACATAACTTCAGGAAATGCCAATCTACCCGGCAACTGATGAGAGATATATGTAATAGAGGTTACAGGCAGACACTGTATGGTCAAAATGTCCTCTAACACTCTTCTTCAAGATCCTCAAACAAGCTCAACATTGGTGTTAAAACTTGTTCATATTACATTCTGTAACATTCATGAAAGGTCCCGTGACATGCTCGGTAAAGAATCTATAACAAGCTCGTAAAAAGTCCTGTAACGTGCTCATGAAAGAATCTGTAATATGCCCATGGAAGAGTCTAATATGCTCATGGAAGAGTCTAATATACCCATGGAAGAATCTGTAATATGCTCATGGAAGAATCTGTAATATGCTCATGGAAGAGTCTAATATGCTCATGGAAGAGTCTAATATACCCATGGAAGAATCTGTAATATGCTCATGGAAGAATCTGTAAATATACTCCTGACAAAATCTGAAACGTATGAGAAGTCAGTTCATGAGCAATCAAGAAATCGTTTAAGAAAACCTGTGCTTTCTCAATATATTAACAAATCCATCAGCTAAATGCCGAAAAAGTAAGATAATACCAAAGATTACATTATGCGTATATTGTAATAAATCTTACGCTCTGCGTAAGTGATACATTCAACTCATCCTCCTGAATAGATGGTGCTTTTTGGAACTAAGTGGATCATAGTATATATCTTGACGTAATAGGTAATTAGATAGTAGAATGCGTATATTGTAATTCATATAGTTGTATATAATTCATACATATTATAATTCATAATATTCATATTCATATAGTTCATACTATTCTCTTTATAGAGTGTGGGAAAAATTAAACTAAAAACCAAACAAATAATCTTAGGCCTAGTATAGCCCGTATATGTACTATATTAGGCCTCAGCAAGTTTTAGGCCTAGAATGGTTAGGTTAGGTTTTATTAGCAACACAAACACAAAACCTTTTCAAATATGTTCAAATCCAATAGTACCAAATTCTACTTTCTAATTGTCCATAACGTTAATTTATGTACTATATAAATAAAAGAAGTCGGATAAGATATTATCCGACTTCTTATTATCCCCCCCCCCATATTATTAATGGAGGATATGGGGGATATTATCCCCCATATTCAGAGTCACAAATAATGTGACTGAAAAAATGTTGACCAACTCACACACTAAAATCTTAAATTTCTGTTGTGTGGTTTGGACAACAAAGCCTATATTGTTTACGTTCAGAAAGCACTTTGTGTCAAATATACTGTAATTAAAAGGTTGTTCCACTATGCACCCGTAAGATAATGTAGACTTAAAAACTGTAAGATGTTAGTCGTATGTTGACACTTGAGACATTTACGTAAATCCCCAGCTGCGTCCGGGTACTATAAGGGCAAGATGAACAATCCAATGGGGGTTTGTTCCTATTGGGACTGTTGTTCATACTGCTATGGCGGTGTGTTCACTCACAAGATGAGTGACGCGGCTATGGCGGTGTGTTCACTCACAAGATGAGTGACGCGGCTATGGCGATGTGTTCACTCACAAGGATGAGTGACGGTGTTATGGCGGTGTGTTCACTCACAGGATGAGTGAGCGCTGCTATGGTGGTGTGTTCACTAACAGGATGAGTGAGCGCTGCTATGGCGGTGTGTTCACTCACAAGATGAGTGACGCGGCTATGGCGGTGTGTTCACTCACAGGATGAGTGACGCTGCTATGGCGGTGTGTTCACTCACAGGATGAGTGACGCGGCTATGGCGGTGTGTTCACTCACAAGATGAGTGACGCGGCTATGGCGGTGTGTTCACTCACAGGATGAGTGACGCGGCTATGGCGATGTGTTCACTCACAAGAAGAGTGACGCGGCTATGGCGGTGTGTTCACTCACAGGAGACTCAATCGCATTGCGTAATAGTGGCTTTAGGCATTGTATGTACTAGCTCTATCTATATATCAATCCATTAATGTAACATCACTTGTATGTATATACCTTACCTGAATAAACATCTGAATCTGAATCTGAATCTGAGTGACGCTGCTATGGCGATGTGTTCACTCACAAGGATGAGTGACGCTGCTATGGCGATGTGTTCACTCACAAGGATGAGTGACGCTGCTATGGCGGTGTGTTCACTCACAAGAGTGACGCTGCCCAGTAAACTAGCCCTCTAGGCAAAAATTAAAATTAATGTGATAAAACTTACATAAAGTGAATATGTAGTGAACGTTACATAAAACGTACATGTGTTAAATCTTACTCAAATACGTTTATGTGGAAAACGTACCTGAGAAAAAACGTAATCATCCCTTCTTAAGGAACAAAATTGGGACATTGTCCCAATGTCCCATTGGGACAAAATTGTTCCAGGTAGACAGGTAACATCTTGGGGGAAACCCATGGTGATATTCCATAGGTACAGTGCACTGATGGGTAGTGGAGTACACGGGTACAGTGTGGTGCTCACGGGTACAGTGTGGTGCTCACGGGTACAGTGTGGTGCTCACGGGTACAGTGTGGTGCTCACGGGTACAGTGTGGTGCTCACGGGTACAGTGTGGTGCTCATGGGTACAGTGTGGTGCTCACGGGTACAGTGTGGTGCTCACGGGTACAGTGTGGTGCTCACGGGTACAGTGTGGTGCTCACGGGTACAGTGTGGTGCTCACGGGTACAGTGTGGTGCTCACGGGTACAGTGTGGTGCTCACGGGTACAGTGTGGTGCTCACGGGTACAGTGTGGTGCTCACGGGTACAGTGTGGTGCTCATGGGTACAGTGTGGTGCTCACGGGTACAGTGTGGTGCTCACGGGTACAGTGTGGTGCTCACGGGTACAGTGTGGTGCTCATGGGTACAGTGTGGTGCTCACGGGTACCGTGTGGTGCTCACGGGTACAGTGTGGTGCTCATGGGTACAGTGTGGTGCTCACGGGTACAGTGTGGTGCTCACGGGTACAGTGTGGTGCTCACGGGTATAGTGTGGTGCTCACGGGTACCGTGTGGTGCTCACGGGTACAGTGTAGTTTCAACTAATTAAGTTGCATTTAGTCCAACGTTCTTTTAAATCAACTCGAATCAAAAACATTATTGATCAGTGACTGTACATTAATAAGTGTGTCAATTTACACCAATGTTCAGTACATTGTCATCACAACAACATATGGAATTGTAAGTATACAGAGTATAACCAAACATACTTAGTGCAAAATACAGCGTATATACCCTTGTACATACACATCAACACAGGTTAATTAAAGAGGTTGCTTCAAGACGTCTTCTGGTAGTGAACTAAGACAGATTCTTTGCAACATTAAAAACAGATACCTGGTTGAGTTTGGTCCACCAGGCTGTTGCTTGGAGCGGCCCGCAGGCCCACATATACCTGGTTGATGGGGTTCTGGGAGTTGTTCCCCTCCCCAAGCCCGGCCCGAGGCCAGGCTTGACTTGTGAGAGTTTGGTCCACCAGGCTGTTGCTTGGAGCGGCCCGCAGGCCCACATACCCACCACAGCCCGGTTGGTCCGGCACTCCTTGGAGGAAACAGTCTAGTTTCCTCTTGAAGACAGACTATCCTACCAGACACTACATGCAAGGAACGAAGGATGACTTACAAACACACTATACCGTCAAGAAATCCTTATAGCGAGGATATATAACACTCCCGAACACACTTGACAATAGACAGAAGCACACACTGTCAACATTAGGCCGAAGGAAGGCAAAACTACTCCCTGACGAGGTAAAAATAATAGTTCAAAGGAGTTTAGTCTGATGCGGCAAATTAGTATTATATCTGCCTGAGAAACACCACATAAACGCGACTTCTACCTACCTCCCGGTAGTCAGGTCACCCGTGTGAAGAACGATATGCAACACATGCAAGAGTAACATACGGAACATGACAACAAAATGAAGATGGGCAAATCTGTAAGTCTGTTGACCAGACCACACACTAGAAATTGAAGGGACGACGACGTTTCGACTTGAGAATGGTCCAGGACGGACCGAAACGTCGTCGTCCCTTCAATTTCTAGTGTGTGGTCTGGTCAACATACTTCAGCCACGTTATTGTGACTCATCGCCTGTAAGTCTGTCTGTCGTTTCGAGGTCAGATAACTGTGGCTGACATCACGCAACTTCCCATGATAAATTGTGCTCGTATAGCGAGTGTTAAGGAATACCTACCTTGAGTTGATTTCGGGGCTTAGCGTCCCCGCGGCCCGGTCATCACCCAGGCCTCCTGGGGTCCTAAGGAATAGCTTGAGGTCGACCTCCATATGCCCGTCTTTAAATAAGTTTCACTTCTATTGAGAAAAAAAATTATTCCTACCAAGTGGGAAATGTGGGTTTGGCTGTCCAGGGTGTGATTTCATACTTATTCCTCGCCTGTTACTCTTCCATGGAGAACAGAAGAAAATGTATAAATGCTGGTTAGCATTGTAAATGTGTGGCCACGTCTGTGGTAGAAAGTAATAATAATAAACAAAAATGCTGATTCAACGATACTTGGGCACATTTTGCCCAATGGGTGAGAAAATAGGAGGGTACAGTGGGAAAGAATGGGGAGGGAGGGAGACTGGGGGGATGGGAAAATAGGGGGAGAGGGAGAGAGAGACCTAGACACAGGCTGGTACCCACTGTAGAATGTAATAAGGATAAGCACACACTGGCTATCTTGAGGTTAGCAGCCCGTGACAGCTGACTAACACCCAGGTACCTATTTTACTACTAGATAACAGGGGCATAGGGTGAAAGAAACTCTGCCCATTGTTTCTGGCTGTAGACAAACCTGGTACACAGACGAAGTAAATACATCTACACCGATATGATAAGACAAAGCAAACAGAAAACGGGGATCAGGAAAAGGCGCGATCTAAACCAATGGATAAGGACATACTGAGCGAGAATTTAGTGAGCTCGATCAGGAGGAAGATGCACTCGCAACAATGCAATACGAAGACTACCAATACACCCAGGAGGTGAGAGGAGGATGTATCAAGTAGTGTAATATAGCCAGGTGAGCGGGAACAGTAGAACAGTGTTGTTAAGTCTTATTAGACGTTGTCATAGGCTAGTTCAACTTGACATGGGCTAGTTCCAGCTGTCATGGGCTAGTTCCAGCTGTCATGGGCTAGTTCCAGCTGTCATGGGCTAGTTCCAGCTGTCATGGGCTAGTTCCAGTTGCCATGGGCTAGTTCCAGTTGCCATGGGCTAGTTCAAGTTGCCATGGGCTAGTTCAAGTTGCCATGGGCTAGTTCAAGTTGCCATGGGCTAGTTCAAGTTGCCATGGGCTAGTTCAAGTTGCCATGGGCTAGTTCAAGTTGTCATGGGCTAGTTCAAGTTGTCATGGGCTAGTTCAAGTTGTCATGGGCTAGTTCAAGTTGTCATGGGCTAGTTCAAGTTGTCATGGGCTAGTTCAAGTTGCCATGGGCTAGTTCAAGTTGCCATGGGCTAGTTCAAGTTGCCATGGGCTAATTCAAGTTGCCATGGGCTAATTCAAGTTGCCATGGGCTAATTCAAGTTGCCATGGGCTAGTTCAAGTTGCCATGTGCTAGTTCAAGTTGTCATGGGCTAGTTCAAGTTGCCATGGGCTAGTTCCAGTTGCCATGGGCTAGTTCCAGTTGCGATGGGCTAGTTCCAGTTGCCATGGGCTAGTTCCAGTTGCCATGGGCTAGTTCCAGTTGCCATGGGCTAGTTCCAGTTGCCATGGGCTAGTTCCAGTTGCCATGGGCTAGTTCCAGTTACCATGGGCTAGTTCCAGTTGCCATGGGCTAGTTCCAGTTATCATGGGCTAGTTCCAGTTGCCATGGGCTAGTTCCAGTTGCCATGGGCTAGTTCAAGTTTCCATGGGCTAGTTCCAGTTACCATGGGCTAGTTCCAGTTACCATGGGCTAGTTCCAGTTGCCATGGGCTAGTTCCAGTTACCATGGGCTAGTTCCAGTTACCATGGGCTAGTTCCAGTTGCCATGGGCTAGTTCCAGTTGCGATGGGCTAGTTCCAGTTGCCATGGGCTAGTTCCAGTTGCCATGGGCTAGTTCCAGTTGCCATGGGCTAGTTCCAGTTGCCATGGGCTAGTTCCAGTTGCCATGGGCTAGTTCCAGTTACCATGGGCTAGTTCCAGTTGCCATGGGCTAGTTCCAGTTTCCATGGGCTAGTTCCAGTTGCCATGGGCTAGTTCCAGTTGCCATGGGCTAGTTCAAGTTTCCATGGGCTAGTTCCAGTTACCATGGGCTAGTTCCAGTTACCATGGGCTAGTTCCAGTTGCCATGGGCTAGTTCCAGTTGCCATGGGCTAGTTCAAGTTGCCATGGGCTAGTTCCAGTTGCCATGGGCTAGTTCCAGTTACCATGGGCTAGTTCCAGTTGCCATGGGCTAGTTCCAGTTGCCATGGGCTAGTTCAAGTTGCCATGGGCTAGTTCAAGTTGCCATGGGCTAGTTCCAGTTGCCATGGGCTAGTTCCAGTTACCATGGGCTAGTTCCAGTTGTCATGGGCTAGTTCAAGTTGCCATGGGCTAGTTCAAGTTGCCATGGGCTAGTTCAAGTTGCCATGGGCTAGTTCAAGTTGCCAAGTAACGTCTCTCACAATCACATGTACTTATATGCATATCAAGATAACATAATAAAGTTTTTTTTCTAGTTATATCAGCACAAGTTAAATCAAAACTCAACGGATATGTCTACAATATATTGCCACAAGACAACGCACGCCTCGGCCCCCGGCTACCCCGGCTCGACCCCCGGCTGTGACTCATACGTCAGGCTGCGAGCAGCCGCGTCCAACAGCCTGGTTGATCAGTCCGGCAACCAGGAGGCCTGGTCGACGACCGGGCCGCGGGGACGCTAAGCCCCGGAAGCACCTCAAGGTAACCTCAAGGTAAGGTACCCCCCCCCCCCCCCCCCGCCACCACCACCAATCATCATCACACTACCACTAAGAAAAGCGACACATCTACGGATTACAATACAGGCATTTAGACTCCTAGGACCAGATTCACGAAGCAATTACGCAAGCACTTACGAACCTGTACATCTTTTCTCAATCTTTGGCGGCTTTGTTTATAATGATTAAACCGTTAATGAGCTCCGAAGCACCAGGAGGCTGTTTATAACAATAATAACAGTTGATTGGGAAGTTTTCATGCTTGTAAACTGTTTAATAAATGTAAGCAAAGCCGTCAAAGATTGAGGAAAGATGTACACGTTCGTAAGTACTCGCGTAACTGCTTCGTGAATCTGGCCCCTGGAGCGTCAACCCGCCCTTCCCAATACTCAACCCGTCCTCCTTATAGCAGGTCGTATTTTGACGTATATTCTACCTAAAACCAAAAATTGTCGCGCTAGAAAATGGAAGCGGCTGGCGAAATTGACATACTGTCCCGTTTTCTGTTTTGGGTCCTCTGGTAGGTTAGGATAAGGGGGGATATAGTACGACAGTTTCTTGACGTATTCACTTTGTCGAGATAATGGCAATAATACAGAGTAATGATGGCACTAAAAGTTACTTAAGGGGGGAGGGGAGGGGGGGGAGGGAGGGAGGGAGGGAGGGAGGGGGGGGGGAGGGAGGGAGGGAGGGAGAGAGAGAGAGAGAGAGAGAGAGAGAGAGAGAGAGAGAGAGAGAGAGAGAGAGAGAGAGAGAGAGAGAGAGAGAGAGAGAGAGAGAGAGAGCGTGTGAGAGAGAGCGTGTGAGAGAGAGCGTGTGAGAGAGAGCGTGTGAGAGAGTGTGTGAGTGAGTGAGTGAGTGAGTGAGTGAGTGAGTGAGTGAGTGAGTGAGTGAGTGTAATATTAATATGGTAGGAGTCGGCCCCTTCTCGCGAGGTCCAGGCAGCTGATCACTGGCGGCAACTGAGAGTCCGCTCAAAATCTTCAAGCCTGGCGCTAATATTGTGACCAGGCCGGCTGGGGGCGTGCTGGGACGGGGATAGAAAAGTCGATTGAGAGAGTGGGAGGGGGGGGGGATAACTGATAAATAAAAATGTTCAGAAAAACCACAAATGTTGAAAAATAGAGAATGCTTAACGCGTTTTCGGCTAATTCGCCTTCATCAGAGCAAAGAATGAATCTTCATTCTACTCTGCTCTGATGAAGGCGAATTAGCCGAAAACGCGTTAAGCATTCTCTATTTTTCCACATTTGTGGTTTTTCTGCACATTATTATTTATCAGTTATCCCCTCTCCCACTCAATCGATTCTTCTACCCCATTTTCCTTTACTTCCTTCCCTCCCCTACCCTTTATTCCCCTCCCATCCCTACCCTTTATTCCCCTCTCCCTTCGCCTTTTCTGCCGCCCGAGGCAACAAAGATGGCTGCCGAGACTAGCCGAGGCAGCCAATAATATAATTAGGGGATCATCATTAGCCTAGGCTCCCGCCGCTCTCCGGAGACGCCGCCCGTCGCCCTCAGTGATAAGCCGGGTTGATGGGGGTTGATGGGGCACGCTGCTTCCCGGCAGGGGGCGTCGTGGGAGAGGCTTGTGGATGGGTAAGAGAAGATGGAGTGGAAGGGGTGAAAGAGGAAGGGGGAAGTTGTGGGGAGAATGAGAGAGGTGGTAGTGAGGACAGTAGCTGTACAGGCGGGTGGGGTAGGTAGGTAGGTAGGTAGGTAGGTAGGTAGGTAGGTAGGTAGGTAGGTAGGTAGGTAGGTAGGTAGGTAGGTAGGTAGGTAGGTACGTACGTAGGTACGTACGTAGGTGGGTGGGTGGGTGGGTGGGTGGGTGTGGTGCGCTTGCGGGGGTTGAGTTCTGGCTCTTTGGTCCCACCTCTCAACCGTCAATTTAGTAGCGTACAATCCATTTTGTCCGAACGACATCGTTGTAATTGCTTCACCAATGTACTTCAAAAACAAATATTCGCCAATAGAATCTAAACACCTAACCTAACCTATACATACCTAAATACACCCATAACTTTACTGTATAATAATAATAATAATAATAATAATAATAATAATAATAATAATAATAATAATATGAAAATAATAATAATAATGCTACATAAATAAGAACAAACTTATTTTTAACACACAATACGTTAAAATTTATCAATGCATCTTCGGGGACGACCGCAGTTTTAACGAGCCTGGTCTGAGGTCGGGTTGTTATAACAATGATAACATTTGACTGTTATTATTGTTATAACTGTTATTCTCACTATTACTATAATAACAACACTACGATACTCGTAAACTGTAAATAATTGTAAACAAGGCCGCCAAACATTGAGAAAAGATGTACAGGTTTCGTCAGTACTTGGGTAACTGCTTAGTTGATAGCTCCGGGAGACTTGTGTAGTTAACTCACGTGTCGCGCCCTTATGTCCAGGCGTCTCCTGTAGAGTTAGTCGATTGACTGATAAAGATTAAGCCACCCAAGAGGTGGCACGGGCATGAATAGCCCGTAAAATGAGTTAGTCGGTACAAACCTCATCACCATTCTTGGCAGCTGGGTTCATATCCCAAGGCTTTCAGAGATATTTAGTAAAGGTGGGATGTGGAGGGTTTTAGTGGGATGTGGAGGGGTTAAGTGGGGGTTAGTTAACAACTCCCGCCGCAGGTAATTTTTCACGGGAGACATCTCCCGTCACGCAGGGTGCAGTCGCACCTCCACAGATCTCCAGTATCATTTATTGATACTGGTGATGGCTCAAAAGGGCCACCACTTACGGGCTATTCATGCCCGTGCCACCTTTTGGATGGCTTAATCTTCATCAATCAGGTAATTTTGCGGACTGTACTTATCGCTTCGCTACAACAACAACCACCTCTCCTCCTACTTTATCATCTACTGGACACCACACGTCATCGGAGCCCCGGTACAAGAGACAGCACTGGGCAAAACACGCCAAGACGAACAATACAACTTGTAAGGGGAGGTAGAAACAGCCTAAGCTACTCTATCCCTTTGAGATGTATTTCTTTCTTGTCTCAATAAACATACTTGAACTTCTAAACAGTTCACGTTATTATGCCCACAAGCCAATTCTGACGAGGCTACAACAAACCCCAGTCCAACCCACACTATCATGGGTCATGGGCTTTGTCATGGGTTCGTATCCTGGCCGGGGAGGATTTACTGGGGCGCAAATCCTTAACTGTAGCCTCTGTTTAACTCAACAGTAAAATGTGTACTTGGTTGTAACAACGATTCTTCGCGGCGGGGATCGTATTCCAGGGACCTGCCCGAAACGCTACGCGTACTAGTGGCTCTACAAGAATGTAACAACTCTTGTATATATCTCAAAAAATATAACTTTCCCTTCATTTATCCCCAAGAACCCCCCACCACCACCACGACGAAACCCCGGGCGAAGCTGCCGCCAAAAATAGAATATAAAAATGGTAAGCGTGATAGACTGGACTAGCCCGAGGCAGGTTATAATGGAGGGGCGCAGGACCACGCTCCGAGGGGCCAGCAACACAAAGACACACCCTGGTTAAGTTATCTGGCAGCAAGGGGAAGGAGTAGGAGGGGGCGCACTCGAATATCAGGGGGGGACAGTTACCTCAGCCCCCTACCCCCATTTATCCACATATTATGTTTCTTGTGTGTTTTCCAGCTGTATGTGGAGGTGACCTGGAACACTGGAAAGGAAAACATAGGCCCCGGTACTGATATACAGGTTTCTGACTCGTGATGTTCAAAATACAACTTGATCAACACCTCCCAAAGGTTTATCTTATCAACCGGGTTGTGATTCACACGTCAGGCCACAAGCAGGTAGCTGCATTTAACAGCCTGGTTGATCAGGTTAATATCCTGGAAGCCATGCCAAACCGGGCCGCGGGGACGGTGATCCACGGAACTAACGCATGATAACCGCAAGGTAACTATAAGATTTTACCGAGACAACAGAAGCTTCAGGATTTGACTGGAAACACCTGAATGCTTCAGCATTTGACTGTTAAGGGCCACTTAAATATGTTTATAAACACAACGAACATGCCCATGATAACCCAATTATGTTTACATAAACATTACTTGACTAATTAAAATGCTGTTCGAACTTAGCCAGTGTTATCAGGTCTCTAACCACTACTGGCATGTGTGGAACCAAATATTACCAGGTATAAGCAGGCGATGAGTCACAATAACGTGGCTGAAGCATAATGACCAGACCACACACTAGAAGGTGAAGGGACGACGACGTTTCGGTCCGTCCTGGACCATTCTCAAGTCGATTGTGACTCGAAACGTCGTCGTCCCTTCACCTTTTAATGTGTACCAGGTATAATTTTTAATTTAAAACATTATTTTTAACAGTTAAAAACAAGAGGAGCCAAAATTTAGAGTTTTATCTTCCCACACCTCGTATTAAGGCTTATTCTACTAGTTCCCCCTACAACACGACCCGGCAATCTGTTTATAACCTGATCCGCAATTACTGCTGAATGAACAAGGGGTGAACGGGTCAGGATAGGTGTCCAGATCTTTTTTTTTTTTTTTTTTTTTTTTTTTGAGATATATACAAGAGTTGTTACATTCTTGTACAGCCACTAGTACGCGTAGCGTTTCGGGCAAGTCCTTAATCCTATGGTCCCTGGAATACGATCCCCTGCCGCGAAGAATCGTTTTTTCATCCAAGTACACATTTTACTGTTGGGTTAAACAGAGGCTACAGTTAAGGAATTGCGCCCAGTAAATCCTCCCCGGCCAGGATACGAACCCATGACATAGCGCTCGCGGAACGCCAGGCGAGTGTCTTACCACTACACCACGGAGAGTGCCTCAAGTCAATCTACATATCTAGCCTAGGGCTAGACACGGTACAACCCGCACACTAACCTATCCTCTCACAATCATGACATCCATGGAACAAAATATTGACTGTCCCAGCGGAAAAAAAATTTGGTCCATGTTTTCTGCTAATAATTTTGTAAAAAACTCGAGAAAGAAATAGACAACCCAAGATAAAATTTCCCTAAGCCTAGTATGGTGCATAGCTATATTAAACCTAATGTTGCATATGTTAGACCTAAGCTAGTGTTAGGCCTAAAGTGGTGAGAGTTAAGCCTAAACCAGACTTAGGCTAACGTCCAGTCCTCATCTATGATATTAGCCTAGCATTAGGGCCGCGCTGTTTCAGTTATGTGACGCCCATTACCATTACAAGAGTACATTGTTTACTTCATTTTTGGATGCAATAAGCCATATTTCATACGTTCTATCCACAGTAGTTACAGGTACTATTCCATGCATAGTACCTACTATATGCTACTATCAGTTTTGGGTTGCAACACTGTGCTACAACTCAACATGCACAAATTGTGGTTGGTAGTGGACTAACCAGTGGACCGGCCTAGTGGACCAAACTCTCACAAGTCAAGCCTGGCCTCAGGCCGGGCTTGGGGAGTAGAAGAACTCCCAGAACCCCATCAACCAGGTATCAACCAGGTATGGAGTGGTGGTGGTGATTGGTGTGGGGGGGGGGAGAAAGTGGGGTCTGGTGATAGGGGGGGGAGTAGGTGGGGTCTGGTGATAGGGGGGGGAGTAGGTGGGGTCTGGTGATAGGGGGGGGGAGTTAGTGGGGTCTGGTGATAGGGGGGGGGGAGTAGGTGGGGTCTGGTGATAGGGGGGGGGGGGAGTAGGTGGGGTCTGGTGATAGGGGGGGTGGGGAGTTAGGGTCTGGTGATAGGGGGGGGGGGAGTAGGTGGGGTCTGGTGATAGGGGGGGGGAGTAGGTGGGGTCTGGTGATAGGGGGGGGGAGTAGGTGGGGTCTGGTGATAGGGGGGGGGTGGGGAGTTAGGGTCTGGTGATAGGGGGGGGGGAGTAGGTGGGGTCTGGTGATAGGGGGGGGGGTAGGTGGGGTCTGGTGATAGGGGGGGGGAGTAGGTGGGGTCTGGTGATAGGGGGGGGGTGGGGAGTTAGGGTCTGGTGATAGGGGGGGGGTGGATGTGAGTGGGTGGAAGTAGTTTACAATGGGTAAACAATGTAGTAGTTTACAATGGGTAAACAATGTAGTAGTTTACAATGGGTATAAATTGGATAAGTTTAGATCTAGGAAGGACTTGGGTAAATACTGGTTCGGTAACAGGGTTGTTGATTTGTGGAACCAATTACCGCGTAACGTGGTGGAGGTGGGGTCCCTCGATTGTTTCAAGCGCGGGTTGGACATGTATATGAGTGGGATTGGGTGGTTATAAATATGAGCTGCCTCGTATGGGCCAATCCCGCCAAACACACACCGAAACTACGACGTTGGTACAACGTTCGAACAAGTTTTAACACCTCCTAACCAGTTATAACAATCAATATAGCAAGTTGTAACAACGTTCTAATACGTCATAAACACGTTAAGCCAAGATGTAACAACTTTATTACAAGTTGTAACAAGCGGAAAATAGAGACAGTTTCGGTTTGTGTTTCCAGGGATAGGCCTTCTGCAGTTACCTTGACCAGACCACACACTAGAAGATGAAGGGACGACGACGTTTCGGTCCGTCTTGGATCATTCTCAAGTCGATTGTGATGAGGAAGTAGATGCAGGCAATAGGTTAGAGAGAGGTGAGGAGCAAAGTGTAGTAGAGGGGATAGTAGTAGGAATAAGAACTGCAGAGGGCCTATTGGCCCATACGAGGCAGCTCCTATTAAAACCACCGAATGAGAGGAGATAGTAATAGGAATAAGAAGAGGATAGTAAAGGAACGTAAGAGAAAACAATGAACAGAAAAGAGAGGAGAGAAAGTTACCTTGCAGTTACCTTGTTTTTATGTTTAGGTATGTGTGTGTGTGTGTGTGTGTGTGTGTGTGGGTGTGGTTGTGTGTGGGTGTGGGTGTGTGTGTGTGTGTGTGTGTGTGTGTGTGTGTGTGTGTGTGTGTGTGTGTGTGTGTGTGTGTGTGTGTGTGTGTGTGTGTATGTGTGTGTACTCACCTAGTTGTACTCACCTAGTTGTGTTTGCGGGGGTTGAGCTCTGGCTCTTTGGTCCCGCCTCTCAACCGTCAATCAACAGGTGTACAGATTCCTGAGCCTATCGGGCTCTGTCATATCTACACTTGAAACTGTGTATGGAGTCAGCCTCCACCACATCACCCCCTAATGCATTCCATTTGTCAACCACTCTGACACTAAAAAAGTTCTTTCTAATATCTCTGTGGCTCATTTGGGCACTCAGTTTCCACCTGTGTCCCCTTGTGCGTGTTCCCCTTGTGTTAAATAGACTGTCTTTATCTACCCTATCAATCCCCTTCAGAATCTTGAATGTGGTGATCATGTCCCCCCTAACTCTTCTGTCTTCCAGCGAAGTGAGGTTTAATTCCCGTAGTCTCCTCGTAGCTCATACCTCTCAGCTCGGGTACTAGTCTGGTGGCAAACCTTTGAACCTTTTCCAGTTTAGTCTTATCCTTGACTAGATATGGACTCCATGCTGGGGCTGCATACTCCAGGATTGGCCTGACATATGTGGTATACAAAGTTCTGAATGATTCTTTACACAAGTTTCTGAATGCCGTTCGTATGTTGGCCAGCCTGGCATATGCCGCTGATGTTATCCGCTTGATATGTGCTGCAGGAGACAGGTCTGGCGTGATATCAACCCCCAAGTCTTTTTCCTTCTCTGACTCCTGAAGAATTTCCTCTCCCAGATGATACCTTGTATCTGGCCTCCTGCTCCCTACACCTATCTTCATTACATTACATTTGGTTGGGTTAAACTCTAACAACCATTTGTTCGACCATTCCTTCAGCTTGTCTAGGTCTTCTTGAAGCCTCAAACAGTCCTCTTCTGTTTTAATCCTTCTCATAATTTTAGCATCGTCCGCAAACATTGAGAGAAATGAATCGATACCCTCCGGGAGATCATTTACATATATCAGAAACAAGATAGGACCGAGTACAGAGCCCTGTGGGACTCCACTGGTGACTTCACGCCAATCGGAGGTCTCACCCCTCACCGTAACTCTCTGCTTCCTATTGCTTAGATACTCCCTTATCCACTGGAGCACCTTACCAGCTACACCTGCCTGTCTCTCCAGCTTATGTACCAGCCTCTTATGCGGTACTGTGTCAAAGGCTTTCCGACAATCCAAGAAAATGCAGTCCGCCCAGCCCTCTCTTTCTTGCTTAATCTGTGTCACCTGATCGTAGAATTCTATCAAGCCTGTAAGGCAAGATTTACCCTCCCTGAATCCATGTTGGCGATTTGTCACGAAGTCCCTTCTCTCCAGATGTGTTACCAGGTTTTTTCTCACGATCTTCTCCATCACCTTGCATGGTATACAAGTCAAGGACACTGGCCTGTAGTTCAGTGCCTCTTGTCTGTCGCCCTTTTTGTATATTGGGACCACATTCGCCGTCTTCCATATTTCTGGTAGGTCTCCCGTCTCTAGTGAATTACTATACACTATGGAGAGTGGCAAGCAAAGTGCCTCTGCACACTCTTTCAGTACCCATGGTGAGATCCCATCTGGACCAACCGCCTTTCTAACATCCAGATCCAGCAGGTGTCTCTTGACCTCCTCTCTCGTAATTTCGAACTCCTCCAAGGCCGCCTGGTTTACCTCCCTTTCTCCTAGCACAGTGACCTCACCCTGTTCTATTGTGAAGACCTCCTGGAACCTCTTGTTGAGTTCCTCACACACCTCTCTGTCATTCTCTGTATACCTGTCCTCGCCTGTTCTAAGTTTCAATACCTGTTCTTTCACTGTTGTTTTCCTTCTGATGTGACTGTGGAGTAGCTTTGGTTCGGTCTTGGCTTTGTTTGCTATATCATTTTCAAAATTTTTCTCTGCTTCTCTTCTCACCCTGACGTACTCATTCCTGGTTCTCTGGTATCTCTCCCTGCTTTCTGGTGTTCTGTTATTCTGGAAGTTCCTCCACGCCTTTTTGTTCAGTTTCTTCTGTGTGTGCGTGCGTGCGTGCGTGTGTGTGTGTGTGTGTGTGTGTGCTGGTTGTGGGGTAGGCCCCACAACCAGGGTTGTGGAGGGGCACAACCCCCACTGATGGGTTGTAGCTTCCCTCTATGACATGCTACAAAAGTTCAGGTGGAATTAACACACTGCCAAGTTTACAACTCAAAGAGTGCAACCTTTGCATAGTGCAGCGAACACGGCTCTAGCACTACCGGTCTCGCTTCCTGCAGGTCGGCGTTCAATCCCCCGACCGTCCAAGTGGTTGGGCACCATTCCTTCCCCCCGTCCCATCCCAAATCCTTATCCTGACCCCTTCCCAGTGCTACAGTCATAATGGCTTGGCGCTTTTCCCTGATAGTTCCCTTCGCTTCTAGCACTATCACTATGTGGAGGAAGAAATGTATATATTTATCACTCAAAATGTTCCGTAATTATATATATATATATATATATATTTGCTTGCTTGCTCACTTGCTCTAGTGCTCTTGGGAGGTGGTGATCTTTGTGGTATTTAAATACTCCGAAATTACCATCTCTTTTAAGGGTCTGAGCGGTGGTGGAGAGGGTTAAGGCGTACCTGTTATGCCAGTTGCTGGAAGGCTTCTGTGCTGGCTAGGGTTCGAGTCTCCTGGTGGGAAAGTGTTCTAAAGTTATATATATATATATATATATATATATATATATATATATATATATATATATATATATATATATATATATATATGAAGACGTTGTACTGAACGGGGTGAGAATAGCTTAAGCTACCTCATCCCTTTGTGAATATTTATTCCTCAATAAGTAAATTTTATTCAGCAAAGTACATACACAGTTGATTTACAAACACAATGTTGGAATTATAGATAGAGTTAGTACATACAATACCTAAAGCCACTACTACGCATAGCGTTTCGGGCAATGTCCAGATAATAAAATAATTATTATACCATGCTCAGAATTCGCTACCTGGAACAAAAAGTTCCAAGTAGCACGGGCTATGGTGAGCCCGTAGCCCTCCAGTGAACAAATCAACTTGAATTTATTATGTTGTTCATTTGATTAATGGAAAAAGAATTTTCTAGAATTAATATGTACGTCTTGACTGACCGCTCAAAAGCTTCTTTACATTTGCTTAGTTTGTTTATCTTGCTTTGCTTTACACGTTAGGTATATGAAACCCGTACGTAGCTAGTTCACCACAAATGTCTATTGATTTAATACATCAATACCAATGATGATCAATACCAATGATGATCAATACCAATGATGATCAATACCAATGATGATCAATACCAATGATGATCAATACCAATGATCAATACCAATGATGATCAATACCAATGATGATCAATACCAATGATCAATACCAATGATGATCAATACCAATGATGATCAATACCAATGATGATCAATACCAATGATGATCAATACCAATGATGATCAATACCATTGATGATCAATACCAATGATGATCAGTAACATCATTGGTTCCAATTACTACTTAAAATTATCTGTTAGATTAAGGACCTGCCAGAAACGCTGCGCGTACTAGTGGCTTTACAAGATTGTAAATACTATGCTATGTATCCTCACAACCCCCAATGTACCTTCTTGTATATAAATAAATAAATTAAATAAATAAATAAATAAATAAATAAATAAATAAAATAAATTAATTAATTCCCTACTCTGTGTGACTGTCCAATCCACTACCGCCCTCATGATAGGTATAGGTTCACAATGAACAAACTGAACTGTTATTCAACTGTTACTAACTGTATACAATCAATTATAGCCCAAATGCGCGTCAAAATCGCTTCAGGAGCAGCGTTCCAAACATAAGAACGTCACACTCCGTCTAACCAACTGGCCAAGGAGCTACCGAAAAAAATTCCGTATTAGAAAGAAAACCAACATGGCTGGAGGGCAAACTATGCTAAACTGGCCGGCGGCGGCGTCCCAGCACCACACCCTC
>NC_091204.1:12366326-12418826 GCF_040958095.1 Procambarus clarkii
GGCTGCAGGGAGGGGCAGAAGAGCTGCAGGGAGGGGCAGAGGGGCTGCAGGGAGTGGCAGAGGAGCTGCAGGGAGGGGCAGAGGAGCTGCAGGGAGTGGCAGAGGAGCTGCAGGGAGGGGCAGAGGAGCTGCAGGGAGGGGCAGAGGGGCTGCAGGGAGTGGCAGAGGGGCTGCAGGGAGTGGCAGAGGAGCTGCAGGGAGTGGCAGAGGAGCTGCAGGGAGGGGCAGAGGGGCTGCAGGGAGGGGCAGAGGAGCTGCAGGGAGGGGCAGAGGAGCTGCAGGGAGTGGCAGAGGAGCTGCAGGGAGGGGCAGAGGAGCTGCAGGGAGTGGCAGAGGAGCTGCAGGGAGGGGCAGAGGAGCTGCAGGGAGTGGCAGAGGAGCTGCAGGGAGGGGCAGAGGAGCTGCAGGGAGGGGCAGAGGGGCTGCAGGGAGTGGCAGAGGAGCTGCAGGGAGGGGCAGAGGAGCTGCAGGGAGGGGCAGAGGGGCTGCAGGGAGGGGCAGAGGAGCTGCAGGGAGGGGCAGAGGGGCTGCAGGGAGGGGCAGAGGAGCTGCAGGGAGTGGCAGAGGGGCTGCAGGGAGGGGCAGAGGGGCTGCAGGGAGGGGCAGAGGGGCTGCAGGGAGGGGCAGAGGGGCTGCAGGGAGGGGCAGAGGGGCTGCAGGGAGGGGCAGAGAAGCTGCAGGGAGGGGCAGAGGGGCTGCAGGGAGGGGCAGAGGGGCTGCAGGGAGGGGCAGAGGAGCTGCAGGGAGGGGCAGAGGGGCTGCAGGGAGGGGCAGAGGAGCTGCAGGGAGGGGCAGAGGAGCTGCAGGGAGGGGCAGAGGGGCTGCAGGGAGGGGCAGAGGGGCTGCAGGGAGGGGCAGAGGAGCTGCAGGGAGGGGCTGCAGGGAGGGGCAGAGGGGCTGCAGGGAGGGGCAGAGGGGCTGCAGGGAGGGGCAGAGGAGCTGCAGGGAGGGGCAGAGGGGCTGCAGGGAGGGGCAAGTGGCTGCAGGGAGGGGCAAAGGGGCTGCAGGGAGTGGCAGAGGGGCTGCAGGGAGGGGCAGAGGGGCTGCAGGGAGGGGCTGCAGGGAGGGGCAGAGGGGCTGCAGGGAGCGGCGGAGGTACCCCCAGAGCTGCAGGGCATGAATGTACGTCCAGTCAGGATGAATGAATTCACGAGCATCTGGAGGGAGGATTAGGTTTCTGGAGGCCCCACTCCCGCCTCCCACCCACAGTACATCCTGGATAACCGGCCACACCACAGCCAGTATACAGTGATATAAAGCTATGTGGAGCATACTGGATATCCAGGCACACAAGATGAAGTAATGATGTATAATGTAATTAATCTATAACAAGAGCAATCTGTGTTTATCACAAAGCAACACCTAAACTGACAAGTGAGTAATTAGATAGGAGTTAAAAAAATTCAGCAAACTGAAATTCCATAAAATGATATAGCATCATCTGGTTTATAATGTATTGTTGTTTAATTTATTGTTTGTTATGTTCTAGGTTTCTAGGTTAGACATATATATGAATGAGATTGGGTGGTTATAAGTAAGTAAGTAAGTAAGTAATTATCAAAAGAAGGCACCAAACCGGGAAGGCTATGTAGGGTGGTTATAAATAGAAGCTGCCTCGTATGGGCCAATAGGCCTTCTGCAGTTACCTTTGTTCTTCTGTTATCCTTATATAACCCTTCCTATGACATCATGATACTGTGTGAACCATATGTCACATAAACACACTACAAATGACTTTACAAATTAACAAGATCAGGTCATCTTGTATTAGATAAAATGTCATTATATGTTATAATGTACCTAGTTATAAGAGTATATATATTTCCTGTCTTAACCTTTGACTCTTAGACTCAACTTAGAAAGTTTCTATATACTTTTTCATTCTTTTTCCCAGTATGTTAAATGCTTTTCTCGATTTCAAACTAAATTAAATATTTTATAGTTTTTTAACCAAATGTCAATCATTTTCTCAGTACAATTGTAAAACTATCTGACAATGACCTTTATTACTCTCACTCGCCAACACTCATTCATTCTCTTCATTTACTAATTTTTACACTCGATGATAATAGTATTATTTCAAGGCACTAAATCTCTGTTCGCACTTGCTGTACAATGCATAATTTTTATCTTCGTTATAGTTTGTCAATTTCTTCATTTCTATATTTAATTTTTAATTACAGGTACTGTAATTATCTAATAAAATCTTTATTGTATACACTTTTGGTATTAGGGACATTCCCATTGAGTACAATTATAACTTGACCAATATTCGACTTGATTTAACTCATGATTCACACTACATCTCATTGTTCCATTATCATCCCACTGCATAACTACCCAACCGTAATTACCTACGTGTAGTTACAGAATGAGTGGTGTAATCATGGTGTTCTGTCTATCCTATAATCTTTCCCACATGATCTTTTTAAGCCTTCAATAGCTCTGGCTTTGACAACCCTCTCAATTAATTTATTCATCCATTTACCAATGTGTTTGAATAAGAGTAGTGTATTTTCTAGTGTTCTTCAGCAAGCTTATTTCCTCTAGATCTCTTATTGAAGTTGTAAGTTCCAAAAATTCCTTCTTAACAATTTTGCCTATTCCTATCAAGATTTTGTATGTGGTGATACCCTCTCTCCTCTCCTCTCTTCATAGTTCTTGTTAATTTAGGTCAGGGACCCATTAAGTAACATGTTGCACCTATTTAATCTTTTTTTTAATCCATTCTTCTAAGTGAAAGTAATTCTGAACTCACCATCTGACAACAGCTTCATATTCAGGACCAGCCATTAATTGCTTCCTTTTTCTGATCATGTTTAAGTCATTTTGTGTAATGTGCAAACTAAATATGGTTTGAAATTACTTATCTCAGTTTACATTGCATAACATTTGTCCACATTAAACCCCATTTGCCAGCACTCCTCCATGTGCTTATTTTGTCTATGTAGTTATGAAAGCCATAGCGTCTGTTTAGGTATTACCTAAGTGTAGTTACAGGATGAGAACTACGCTCGTGGTGTCCCATCTTCCCAGCACTCTTTGTCATATAACGCTTTGAAACTACTGGCGGTCTTGGCCTCCACCACCTTCTCCCCTAACTTGTTTCAACCGTCTACCACTCTGTTTGCGAAAGTATGCATGAGGGGCAATGCTTAAAACCTTAGTGATTGGGCTACAGTTGTAAGCCTCAGGAATCCTAGAAGATTCAGTGAACTCCCAGGTTACATTGCTTTTCATTGTCATGGCATGGTGGTCTGAGGGTACTAGCATGGGAGTACCAAGTGAGTGGGTTCGAGTCCTCCTCACGACTCCTACTGATTTTCACATTGATACATCACGTTAATATTTCATTTTGCATTTGTTTAGGTGAATAGGGTAACTTCAAATGTTACTTCTTTCACCAGTACTGTCTTTGTTATTTATTACATCAATTTGTTCTAGTGTTCAGCTCATTCAATGTGTTAGTATACTAAACGTTCATGACCTTGTTTTATACTATTTGAGCTCTCTCCCCCCATCTGTCTACTGATTTACTCAGTGTGGGTGTAATTATCAAAGTATAGTTACCATTAAATCGTGTCAGATGAGCAGAGAAATGGAACGAACTAGGAAGTGAAGTGGTCAAGTAAATTGTCATCCACATTTCCGTGGAAATAAACAATAGCTCGGTCGATAGAGCTTTGGCCTCACACGTGGAGGTCCACAGTTTGAGTCTCCTAGAATCCAAGTGAATGGAATGAAGTGGTCAAAATTGAAAACAAAAATAAAAACATAGTCATCATGATGGCAATAGGCAGGAGAAGGACAGAGGAACAATACATGAAGGATGGGAACATGCCAGTGAGAGAAAGTGACTCAATATTGCATCTCTCACCACCGGGGACAACAAACAAAATCACATCACTAGGCAGTGAGGTGGTGGAGGCAGACTCTATACACAGTTTCACATGTAGATCTGATTTGATTAAGGCTCAAGAATCAGTACACCAGTTGATTGACAGTTGAGAGGCAGGACCAAAAAGCCACAGCTAAACCCTTGCAACCACAACTAGGCAAGTACATCAGCATCATATAGCAAGTGCTGCTAAGTTGGCAAACATCAAGACATCCTACATAAACTGAGCTAAAGATGCTTTCACAGTACTGTACTATATGTACTGTATATGTTGACCATATGTACTGTATATGTTGACCAGTGATGGAATATTCAGCAACTGTGCAAAGCAATTATCAAAAAATGCACAAAATAAAGATTGAAAAGTGCAGAGATTTTTTGTTAGCCTCAGAACTATGGGCACTGATCTGCATTGAGAGAATGAGGAGCTGAACTTAATGACACTTGAAGAACAAAAAGAGGACACGATCCAAAAAAAATACTCAAGGGTATCAATATAGTAGATGAAAACAGAAATTCAAGGCTGAGTAGCAACACAGTGAGAAAATGTGTAAATGCATGGAAACTAGGTAAGAAATGAGTCCTAGAGATACAAGGAAATCATGCTTCAGTGTAAACAGATTATGATTTAAAAGCCACTTCATTCAATGACCAACAGCTGGAAAGGACGGGCCAAGGAACTGATACTCAGTTCTGATTACTGATGGTCAAGCACAAACAAAAACACACACAAAAAAAAAGGTAACCAAGCTGTGAACACATTAAACATTAGCAAAGTATTTTAACTTCACCTAAACACCTTCTTACTTAGGTGTTTAGACCTAAACAACTAGGTCTTACCAAAGCACACATGACCAAGTCTTCAATTACATCCTTATTTATTAATGTCCCCTTAGAATGCCATCATTTGTAGAATAAAATATTAAATAAACAAAAAAGAAATGGCTCAAGAATGAGCTGAATATGAAAACTACCAGTACTTTTGATCTCTAAATGAGGGCAGTGTATACGAGGCTTGCAGAGTACCAATGGAGAATGTTCAATGCATCACCATTACGAAGTAGTATGTGTTAACTTGATGGAGTGGCGTTTGTATTGTAATTCATTCATATTATTATAAAGTAAAGCATTTGTGAATATTCATTTATGTACCAGTATTCCTAACAATCCATTCACAACAAATTGATCAAGCCGATGAAAAATACTCTATTAAAATGACATTAAATACTGCATATTAAAACAAATATATAAAAGTTAAACAATTTAAATTCTCCCATCAGCAACCAATATTCCTCCTCTCACCCTGTATGCACAGTAGTGATTACAAAGGTTTGGGACCTCAGGGGTATCATTTTATAATCAACTTCAGTACACAGTACAGTATCCTCAGTGAATAGCATATTCCATTGTCAGTCTTGTGTGTTAGTCAAACAGTGCACTATGTCGACACACAAGTCGGATGGTGGTAATGACGACACTTAACCCCCCTCAGATACACGAAGAAAGAGTGCAATGCTGTCATATGAACAACAAGTAAGAGGCAGACACCATTATACGGGGCAAATAATTAAAGATGTACTCTGTATACTAACAATATTACAGTTAAATCAACAAAGAGTTTACACACAAGAACAGGATAAGAGCACAGCAAGAGGATGCCACTAAAATAAAAAGCATTAGATAAACACTGATATACTACACCCAATCTAAACCCAATATAATGTATGTAAAAAATAATAAAAATAAGCATAATCAAAGGCCTAGTATTAGTGCATGATAAATGTTCCTTAGGAAAAACCAGATCTATCAGCTGGTTCACAACAATGGATCATGGGTTACTAATATAGAATGAATATCATCTATTATGATGCAAACACAGTACTGTCTAACAAACAATAAAAACCAGAAATCAGCTCTATGTAAAGTATAAAAATAAATTCATTCACTTTTAAATCAACATAGCACAATGTTCGGAATTAAAAAATATATAAATTAACCGACAGAGGCCACCAATACCCACCCCACCCACCCGCACCGCTACTCCATCTGATATTCCCACTGCAATTAAGGCCCCCATCCGCGTCAAATCTGGCAGTCAATCTGTAGCTATTGCATCTATTATCAGGCCTTTGTTAGACCACTGGCTCTGCTTTGTTGCCCAGACCATTGCTGCTTGAAGTCACCAGTCAAAGTGAGTTTACTGCAGTCTGGTTGGGTGTTGAATGACTGGCTATTGGATTCTGATACAAAGGTAGCCTTGTATCACAATTAATTGAATGTATAGCAAAACCATACATTCATAACCAGTAATTTAACATTATACAAGGTGCTAAAATATTGTATGATAGATATACTGTACCAAGAAACTACCCTGAGTGTCATTATCATTTATGAAGGAGTTAGCAAGATCAATTACAACATACTTTAATAATATGTAATTAATAAATATCAATATATTTAACACGAATATAAGTTTAAACGACAAGGACATGATAAAATGAAGTCTGAAGTGGAAACAAAATTGCGTATCATACTGTATGATATAAAATTTGGAAAAGGTAAAGAAAATAAGTGTTCCTTCAGAAACTGCCTCAGTGAGGAGTGTATATACACAAAGGAGGTCAGGAAATAAAACAGACTATCATACGCAAACAAATGTTAACGACTACGGGCTCACCATAGCCCGTGCTACTTGGAACTTTTTGTTCCAGGTAGCGAATCTTTAACAACAACAACAACAATGTTAACGAGCAGCATCACATCTGATTACAAAAGAATTTAGTGAACAAAAACTTACTGAAATGATGTGGAAGCACAAGTAAAATATATATATCAAGATAGAAATTATAATGTAAACTACAAGAACAAGTGACTTAAGACAGATGAAAAGATAAAGACAAGTCCAAGTAAAATTATAAGAGCACATATTCCTATAAAACACTTAACATGCACAGATAACTAATACAATTTAAAGTACTGTACCAAGGCAACAACATAGTGATTTTCATTTGTCTCAAACGATAAAGAATAAATTTCCATATGAAGGAAAAAGTACTAATCCTTTGTGATTATACAAAACATGCTGTTCCAAAAGCTGGACTATAAAGAGAATATGTATGTCAAAATGAGAGACAATTTTACGTGAAGAATATGAGTGCATGCAGGCGTGTAAAGCACGCAAATGTTTAGAAGACTACTGTCATTAGTAGGAATGAGAACATGGTATTATACATGGATGAAGAACTGCTCTGGGCCCATACCTCCACACAAAACAATAATACTGTATAAGTGTTCAATACAAATATTGTTAGTTTTTCATTTCGTACTTTTGTAAGTATATAAAACAACCAAGGAATAAAACCATGCATTTGTTCAAGTAATAACACCATTATGAAAATGCTCATATTATACCCGTAATATTTTTTTATATACAATGGCTGTAGTGATTTAGAGATTAAAATGTGTGCAATTAACACTTTATTTACACAGCTTTGTATCTTCTAAAACCACCTGCCAGGGAGTCAGGAATAAAATGATGGGTATACAGTGTATTACAATACATATACATGGTTCACCTATGTCCTATGACATAAATAAATAAATAAATAAATAAATAAATAAATAAATAAATAAATAAATAAATAAATAAATAAATAAATAAATAAATAAATAAATATAAACATTCACCTGACAATATCTGCACATCTCTTGAGTAAAACATTTATACATAAAAATGTCTTCTTGTGAAAGAAAATCAATACCGAAAATCAATACCAAAAATCAAACCAGCTTATGAAAGGAGATATAATTGCCAAGCAGCTGTGCTCTAGTTTCAGAATGACAGAGAAGTTTATTGTAATAATTCAGACATTAATGACATGAAGCATTTAAATAAAAGAAACTATAAGTTTACAAAATACAGTACATAATTTCAGAAACAATTACGTGACGTATACATCCAATTTGTGTATATTATAAGTACATAGTGTCAGATTAACGAGGTCAGATGGTCTGCTCTTTCTTGATGAGACCCGCTGAAATTGTACCTTCTTTGTATTGACTGTGATTGGTTGGGAGACGGACATTTCCTGAGCTGGACAAAGCATCTCGGTGACCTCCTGGGGTGGGCCTGGTGGGAACAGTCCCTTTACCCATATCTCCCCCACATATCCCTCCCCCCTCCCATTACCCCCCCCAAACCAATACTACCTTCTGTCCTCCTATCCTGCCTCCTCTCCTAATACACTATCCTGCCTCCTCTCCTGATACACTATCCTGCCTCCTCTCCTGATACACTATCCTGCCTCCTCTCCTGATACACTATCCTGCCTCCTCTCCTGATACACTATCCTGCCTCCTCTCCTGATACACTATCCTGCCTCCTCTCCTGATACACTATCCTGCCTCCTCTCCTGATACACTATCCTGCCTCCTCTCCTGATACACTATCCTGCCTCCTCTCCTGATACACTATCCTGCCTCCTCTCCTGATACACTATCCTGCCTCCTCTCCTGATACACTATCCTGCCTCCTCTCCTGATACACTATCCTGCCTCCTCTCCTGATACACTATCCTGCCTCCTCTCCTGATACACTATCCTGCCTCCTCTCCTGATACACTATCCTGCCTCCTCTCCTGATACACTATCCTGCCTCCTCTCCTGATACACTATCCTGCCTCCTCTCCTGATACACTATCCTGCCTCCTCTCCTAATACACTATCCTGCCTCCTCTCCTAATACACTATCCTGCCTCCTCTCCTAATACACTATCCTGCCTCCTCTCCTAATACACTATCCTGCCCCCTCTCCTAATACACTATCCTGCCCCCTCTCCTAATACACTATCCTGCCCCCTCACCAGATACACTATCCTGCCTCCTCTCCTAATACACTATCCTGCCCCCTCACCAGATACACTATCCTGCCTGAATGCTCAACTATATACCTGAATGTCCCTTTGTTTCATATACAAAACAGTACTAGCAATAAATTATATGAATGCTGAATACTGTAGCATTACACATTTTGAAAAATAAAGTAGCTGTTTTCTTTTATAATAATAATTCTACAGCACTCCTTTCTTGATCATTTATAATCGTGCAGACATGGTGACCATTAATAATATTATCTGGCGATAATATTGTAACACCAGAAAGTTAACAAAATACTGTATAACAACAACAATAGCCTATACTTTTATGGACACTGAGGACTTTTATTAAAAGGTATTAACATTCTACATTTGTGTATTTTTACTATGGGACTAAAGAGGGTGGACACTTGTAGAATACTTTGCCTGATGACCACTTCCAAATGATGCCACAAGTTCAAATACAATAATAATTAAATCCTCTTAAAATATCTTGTGATGAATGAGGTCATTAAATATCCTTATGCTAAATTATATAAGCAATGAACAGAGCAAAAACAATTTATTGACACTTGTGAGTATGTGGATCCAACAATTATCAAAATAAATACTATTTGGAACAAGCTGTAATTTAAGAGCTTAATTAAGTAGGTTAATGGCCAATGTTTTATTCAGAGAAAAAATTAATTCTTGACTGTACTGTACAGAGTTATGAAAACAATTCAAACAAAAATAATAATAATTCAAACACTGTACTGTACTAGCAAAAATAATTAAACTAGGAAGATTATATATATTTTTCACTTATTTCTCCTCTAGCAGTACAGGATTTTATATTTGATATACCACATACAACACTTAATACATTATGACATCAAATGTTAATTAACCTTTGAATCACAAGTAAGTTAATTTTAAACTGCCTGTATATATATTATTCTACAGAATGTGATAAAACTTCCTCCCTTATAGTTAAATCAAACTTAAGTTATTCTATTAATAAATATTATTCCTGTACAACTGAATTGCTGTTCACTATTAATGAATGCACTCCTATGAATACTGGGAGAAACTAAACACCACGCTTACACCTCAACAGTATTTTCCAAATACGCAAACATGTTTAAAGCGAATCCACAGTATGGCAAGGCCAAGCACACACAGGGTGGAAAGACTGGGTACCCAGAACAACACCCTCAGAACAATACACCCACATACACAACAAGTGAGATGCTCTAAACTCGCTCTATTGATTTCACTTTTCACACACCCTCAATGGAGCCCATTCAAACCCGCCTCTAAATTAGCTCTCGTTTTCTACTCCTTCACAACACCTCGGTGAAAAAGGAACCCACGAAAGGCGCTCAAATCTCTTCTCCCTAATTATAGAAATATTTTTCCAATTGAAGCACCTAAATACTTATCTTTCATCCTCCGGATTCAATACACCTTTTGTTGAATCAACCCTTTTCAAAATTCCTGCCTAAAATTATAATTAGTCTTGGCATCATATATTAAAAGCATTAAGGGATTCACCTGATTTCATACACAATTATATTACCAATTCCCAATACAGTATATCCAAGACATATTTGCCAATTTTGATTGGGTACAGAATATAAGAATACTGTATCTGCATTACAGTACATTTATTTATATACTGAACCTTATACTTTTTGGCAGTCCCCTAAAACAGTTTTACTGATAATTCCATTACTACTTAATTGTTAGCATTCGATGCCATAGAACTGTATAATAAAATACCCCTTGGTGAATACTGAAGATTGATATCTTAATTACATTAACGCTTAACGGAAAAATTATGTTAAGTAAAACATTAAGTACTACATAGTAACAGTAAATTCATACACTTCAGTCAACTACTTAGTTCATAGTACATAATTCTTTTATTCCCTTATCTAAGAATATATATATATATATATATATATATATATATATATATATATATATATATATATATATATATATATATATATATATATATATATATATATATATATATATATATATTTATTTATTTATTTTTACCTAATTTTGTATTCTACATATTATTGGCTGTCTAATATAAAAGCTTATCCAGTACATCAAATATTTTTCTTTAGTAAGGAGGAGCCACCTCTTCAGATGCAAAGGGAAGAGGGTGGCTGGCACTAATGAGCACATTGGAGGCAACAGAGGGACACCACTTTGCCGCCTTCACTCTCCCCTTCATTTCATAGCTATGAAAGACCCACTTTCCCCAATTAAATCATTAATAGTGAATTTAAAATGCAGAGATCTGTAAAAAGGCATACCAAAGTTATCTCAATGGCATCTTGTAGTTAAGTCCATATTGCCATAGCAAAATTATTTTCTGGCACACTAATTGTGATCTGTCAAAATTCAATGAACACAAGTGCCTCAGTTTGGAAAAGATCCCTACATGAAATATGTACCTGTATTCTGATTTAATTACGTGGAAATCTTTATTCTATCGTATTTATAAATTAGTGATGAATAGCTTGCTCAATGAGATTATTATTTTTTTTTTTTTTTTTTTTTTTTTTTTTTTTTTTTTTTTTTTTTTTTTTTTGAGATATATACAAGAGTTGTTACATTCTTGTACAGCCACTAGTACGCGTAGCGTTTCGGGCAAGTCCTTAATCCTATGGTCCCTGGAATACGATCCCCTGCCGCGAAGAATCGTTTTTTCATCCAAGTACACATTTTACTGTTGCGTTAAACAGAGGCTACAGTTAAGAAATTGCGCCCAGTAAATCCTCCCCGGCCAGGATACGAACCCATGACATAGCGCTCGCGGAACGCCAGGCGAGTGTCTTACCACTACACCACGGAGACTGCTGCTTGACCACCTATGTTGAACTGTGAACTGAGGGCTCGGCTTTCAAGTGTCATTTACGAAGACCTTCAGCATATGTAAGTCTTTTCATCTTAATATTTAGTAATTAGGGTTAAAGGTGCAAATGGCCAGTTGATAGTTCTCATACACAAGGGATATGACCTATCAAAATTAATTATTGCCAATAAATCTTCTTATGTTATGAAGGTAATTTCAATTATATGTACAGTATTAAATTCATATATTTCAAGAATAATGATATTTTTAAAATAAATTTCCTGGCAATATCTACCATACATGTTTTCGAATCGTTCAAGACCACAAAACCGACCACCAAAAGAAAAGGAGCCCCTACCTTTTGAAAAGTGAGCTAGGGCCCGCTCAAAGAGCCCTCCCGGCTAATTCAAAGGGAAAGGAGAAAGAGAACAACCATAGGAGGGGCCGATAAAGTACATGAGTAAGCCTCCACCTCCCTTTTATTATTCACACTAGATCAAATGGACCGCTTCCATTGACGTCAAGTCAGATTCCAAAGATGGGAAAAATGATGGATAAGAAATAGCTAGAGGTGTAAACATTTTTACCAAAAAAAAGTAGAAAATGTACTTAATGAAAAGTAACTGGAATGCAAATATGCGATGGAAGCAGTGGCAGCTCATATGAACTGCTGAGCTGCAGTCTCCCCACTTTCCACCCACTATTATAATAAGCAACTAACAAATGTGTCATAACAAAAAGTTTTTATATGTTATCTACAATATATTTATAACTAAATTTGGAACATTTTCATTAAAACAAGACAAAAATAGAGGTTTCATGCTGAACGATAGTGTAGGATTTATCACTGCTACATCTTGCAACATTGAGCTGCATTCGGTCCAGCCCAGTCACATTGTCAGTTCTGTATTTGTTTTGTTTATGTTAAGTGAGGGTTTATGTTAAGTGAGTTAAGCACTACTTTCTTAGTATTAAGTTGTTTTGAATACTTTATAAGCTTCATTATCCTTTGACAAATAATAACAATGGAAAGTAGAGTGAACTCAGTTCACTCTACAAGTATTTACAAAGTATCAATTTTTCACAGATGACATTAAATGAAAAGATAAAAATAAAAACAAAAGGAAAAATACCCCAGTTTTATCCATTTTACAGAGAAGAACAAACAGGAACAGAGAATATATACAAGCAGGTTAAACTTCAGTATCAGAAATGTGAGTGGCTTTGTGGCTGTGATGAGAAAAATGGTTTATTTTAGTTTCCATGCTTAGTGTTTGGTGGGGACACATCATGGACAAAATGTGCTGCGACTGACTTGAGGCATTTAATTATTATTATTAATATAATGTTGTGTGAAGCTTGCAGTGATGCAGTCACACCATTCTATTTTACCACAAACTGCCACTGCGTAGAAAACATTAATGCAAAAAAATTGGTTTATTGCTAATATTTTAATTTAAATTAGATACAAATAAATATAATGACAAAGAATGAGTATGTAATGTAAAGAATCTGAATTATGAAAACATCAGAAACAATGACTGAATGGAAGAAATTTTGATAGCTTACCCCTACTTATAATACACTAGAGAATCTAGAAATACACAACATATACAATAACAAAAATACCAAGTACCGAGTGACTTTATATACAATACTGCTTTAGGCCTATGCTGTAAGACTGTACGAGTGCAAAATTTAAATCTTCATAAATCTTAACGTGCTACTTAAATCTATATTCAGGACACAATAGTCATAGACATAGTTAACAGCTGCAAGAGTGTAATGAATACACTTTCTTCCTGCAATGTTTCCTTGTTGTAGTCACTTTGACTGCAGCACCCCCCCCCCCCTTTAGTGATCTATTACTTCATAGATTCTACATTGGTTTTTGTATATACTGTTTTGTCTTTTACTGTGTTGGCAGCAAGGTATCAATCTTAGATTCCCCAACAAGATAGCTTCATGGCCAGCTATCTTAATTTACAGAGGTATATATATTCCTCAAAATGAACATACTGTAATTATCTTATTGAAACTGTATCAATAATAAAAAGAAGTGCATTTAAAGAAGTTCTGAACAAAATATAAATTAAAATGCTAATGTAACAATGCAAATACTGTAATCCATATATCATGACTCTCATAAAAAAACACAAAATACATACATATATGTTGAAATAACTCTTAAAAATGGGCTCAAGCACGATCCAGGACAGTAAACCATCAACAGACAACCACGCCAATTGTACAATACAGTATATATTTGTAAATTAACATTAAAATATAAGTGCCTTATGAACAATATAACTAATGAAATTCATGAATAATGCGTGAAGTTTGCCTATATACTGTATTGTCATACACAGATCATGTACTCTTTTGAGTGGATAAATTTAAACTGAATTAATATCCCCTTTGTTATTTCAATTAGCATACCTCAATCATGTCCCCCTCCCCCCTCCTCCCTTTCCCCTTTACTCTTTGCTATTCTAGAGAATGTAAATTTATCTTTTTCAATCTTTCATCATAAGGGAGGTTTGTAATTAAAGGCATTAGCTGTGTCATCCTCCTCAACATGTGTCAGCTTGCCCGAGAAGCTAACAGGAGCCGATTTTGTCATTAACAATTTGTAAATCTTCAAATTAAAAAAAACTAGCTGTAGATAAGCATAACAGGAAAAACTTACCTTAAAGTCACTACTGATATTGAGAAGAAAATACTGTACACACAAAGGGCACATTACCTGAAACGGAATTATCCAGAGATAAAAATATTTTATCATCAGACATTATATAAAGCATTGAAATACAGTATTAAAAATTTTAATCAGATAAATATTATGATAAAAGCATTATTTGTTAAATACTGTACATTAATTGTATTAGTTTTATATTACTCTAAAATAAACAAGTAATAGTGATGATAATATTATTACTTTTAATTCAAATAAAATACTTGTATTTTGTATATTAAACTACTATATCTATAAATACACAAGGATTTATGAATAATAATATATTGTAAAACTTAGTTAAATTACAGTACATACAGTACTGTAATTACAAATTAATATTGTATTAAGACATTTATTGAAAGATATAACTCATCTTTAAGTCATACGGCAAATATATAAAAGTAATTGAACTATACATATAGGAGCCTCTTAATCGGTCCTTTACATGTTCCCCCTATTGCACTTACCGTATAGCCTGCACTCGGAATCAAAGGAACATCCTTCATATTCACGACTGAATAGCATCTCCATTTTTCTGACCCAACAACATTTTTAGCAATCCCCCCCCTACAGAGAACTATGGGCTCCGCGGAGAATAAACAGAATAAAAGCTTGTGGTATGGTATTATGTTCCCCACCGTCTGCATCCAGACTTGTCTCAGAGATGAAGAACATACAGAATGGGTGTAGTCTATGTGAACAATTTTTAGCAATGCACACAATACTGTGATGGTAATGGGGCACAATCTAAAGAAATTCCACTTCAATCCAGCATTCAAGTTTGACAGCTGTGCTAACTAACTAGATGTGGATGAATGTTCATTTTCTTATTAGAATAAGAAAATTAATGCTGCAGAATAAAGTGAATGTGGCCAGTACAAACTCCACATATGAACAAACCTGTATTAAATAACTCAACAGATTGATGCAAGAGATATACAAAACTGCATTTATGTGGCATATGATATTTGGGCCATAATCATAAGAACAATAGGTTATATATTTAATTTAACATAAATGCACCAAAATGTTTAAAATGCCAATATTAATGTAATTTAGAATTTACAGATCATTATCAATACCTGTATCTGATGGCCTTTGCATAGGGACAAAAATCAATGGCTTGTGAAGGTTTCCCACATCTAATCTTCTCTTTCGTTAGCTTTTCTTCTTTAGTATGAAGAGTTTCACCCCTTATACTTTGGTTACATTTTTTGTCTCTTTATTTTATGTTTTTGCCCGAAACGCTTTGCATAATAGTTGCTTCATAGCTTGAGTAATTCCTGTCCCTACAATTGTACATTACTTTTATGTTCTTTGTACACACATTCTTTTGAATAAACTTTGTATTTGTTGCATTTGTATAATCTGACAAGTAACTAGGATTCTCATAGGCAACCATTTCTATTAAGTAATTCCCCACAATTATTGAGAAATACTTAACTACACAATGAGTCCTGAAGAGTGAAGGTTGCTGATGTTTACTGTCTGCCAACAGATATGGTAGAGCGGTGGTGGTCAGAATTTTCCAGCTCAATGATCTGTGGCAAAATACTGACCATAGGACTGCCTATGGGAATGAAAAGATCAACTTTTCATAACATAATGGCTCTACCAAAGTCTATTGTGTAATGCTTCATCCAGTAAAGATGAAATTTCAGTAAAATATTAACACTAAGTAATACATACAGTATATGGCATTTTAAGCACATGACATCAATTTAGATTATATCATTGTACAGCACAGTGAAAGTGTTCAAAATTTACTCTTCATATGGTCCAAATATATTTTGAACAGCATATATTTCAGTTTTCAAATTTGCATAAGGCTAACATCATGTCATTCATCCCCACACAACCAAATATTTTTTGTAATGTAATTCAGCCCCATTGTCTGAAGATATATGGACATAAATCTATCACAATGCACATAGAATATCATGAGCCACACCAGAGTACTGTAATGCTAACATAATTGGACATTTCTAAAACTTTATTGCGAGTTATATTAAATAAATCATAAAGAAGAAAACTTCCCAGTATGCACAACCTGAATTGTATTTAAATGTTAATGCAGCTTGTATTTTATGTACGGTATTGGTAAGACCCCCTATATATCTTGTTACCACATTTATAGTTGAATGGTGTATGCGTAATCTTTTGTTCCATTCGTTGTGCCTCATCTTCTATTCCCTCCCAGCACCACCTCACCGCCTACCATACCTAGACCTTCCCACCCCTCCCATACTTGTCCTTTCTCGCCCTTCCCTTACCTGCACCTCCCCCTCACTGGTACCTCCTCACCCCACCCTTGCCTGTACCTTCTCACCCCCCTCCTCCCTTACCTACACCTTCTCACCGCCCTCCCTTACCTACACCTTCTCACACCCCCCCTCCCTTACCTACACCTTCTTACCCCCCCTCCCTTACCTACACCTTCTCACACCCCCCTCCCTTACCTACACCTTCTCACCCCCCTCCCTTACCTACACCTTCTCACACCCCCCCTCCCTTACCTACACCTTCTTACCCCCCCTCCCTTACCTACACCTTCTCACACCCCCCTCCCTTACCTACACCTTCTCACACCCCCCTCCCTTACCTACACCTTCTTACCCCCCCTCCCTTACCTACACCTTCTTACACCCCCCTCCCTTACCTACACCTTCTTACCCCCCCTCCCTTACCTACACCTTCTTACACCCCCCTCCCTTACCTACACCTTCTTACCCCCCCCTCCCTTACCTACACCTTCTCACACCCCCCTCCCTTACCTACACCTTCTTACCCCCCCTCCCTTACCTACACCTTCTTACCCCCCCTCCCTTACCTACACCTTCTTACCCCCTCCCTTACCTACACAACCTCACCCCTCCTCGTACAATCTTGATCAGTACTGTTGACACCTCCTCCTCGTCCTATAAAATTATTATAAACAGAATTTTCAAGATGGAATACTTATGGAATGTGGATGGAATGTGTGTGCTTTTGTTATTCTAATGTACAATATTTTAAATTACTTAATATTTTAGAGTTAAAGCTGCTAAATGAAACGGCCTCAAAATCTTAAGTCACTAGATTTTTTTGTTTTGTTTTTGAGATATATACAAGAGTTGTTACATTCTTGTACAGCCACTAGTACGTGTAGCGTTTCGGGCAGGTCCTTGGAATACGATCCCCGCCGCGAAGAATCATTGTTACAACCAAGTACTCATTTTACTGTTGAGTTAAACAGAGGATACAGTTAAGGATTTGCGCCCAGTAAATCCTCCCCGGCCAGGATACGAACCCATGACAAAAGCGCTCGCGGAACGTCAGGCGAGTGTCTTACCACTGCACCACGGAGACTGCAATTACTGTAATTTTTGTCAGTGGTCTGTGCTTTAGAATAACAGTACAATAATTCACTACCTGTTAAATGAATAAAAGTATGTAATCTGTCCCAAAATGTAATGCAGACAGTTGGTGACTAATGAGAATTTTTTCTTAAATTTCTCATAAATAATAAGGAAATAAACAAGTCTCAATTAAAAACAAAACTAATCATAATAAACTAAATAGAGAAAAAATATATTTCTCAGCATAAAACCATATAGTATGGAGAAAAGATCAAGAAAATATTATACCTAAAAATAATGATATTTCTCAGTAGACTACTCAAATAAAATATTTAAGGCCTTGGATGTTGTTAGATGGTGTTATATATTTTCAAACCTACTTTTAGACTTCTTGTGGCAAATCCCCATATTCATTATTTATAGAAAGAGCTAATTATACTCTTCCATTATGTAGTGTTTAAATAATGAGTTTACACTGACAACTATGATAAGTCATTCAAATAAATCTTGCTATAAATGTCAATGTTTGATATACTGTAGTAAAATAAAATATTTAATTTCCTCCATTTGTAATAAAATTTTACTATCTTTCTTTACCAATACACATACCGTACAAATATTTCCAAAATAATGATGAATTATTTGTAATGATTAACTTCACTGATTAAGCCAACATCCTTGTAATTATTAACAGGGCAGGCAGAAATTCCACTACGCAAATTAAAAATGCAAATTGCAGAAACTTCGACTTGTCTTCAGGAATCATCGGAACCTTTATGGCGCCATAAAGAGATAGTGGGCAAGATAGTGTGATATAAGCCTCATTGCCAGGGACGTTTGACATCCACCTCCACCACCTGACTCTCTCGGTCACATAATTGGTGACACATACCTTCTTGAGGTTATCTTGAGATGATTTCGAGGCTTAGCGTCCCAGCGGCCCGGTCCTCAACCAAGCTCCCTTTTTGTTACACACCCCAAGGAAGCATGCCGTAACAGCTGTCTAACTCCCAGGTACCTATTTACTGCTAGGTGAACAGAAGCATCAGGATGAAAGAAACTCTGCCTATTTGTTTTCACCTCCACCAGGGATCGAACCCGGAACCCCAGGACTACGAATCCCGAGCGCTGTCCACTCAGCTGTCAGGCACCGTGCATTCGTCTTTGCCACCAATACGTTCCAACATTTTCAGAGGTTCAAATTATATTCTTAATAACCTTTCACAGAAGTTTGTACTGTGTTTCTATATTTAACACTTATATTTTAATACTGCTTGCCAATCATAAAGTGTACTTGAGAATGCTGTGTTTGTTTTCATCATTGGAATTTTGTTTACATTCATTAAGAGGAGATCAACTCTCATATGATAAGCATGTCTTCCACCAACCCGTTCTCGCAAATTTAATAAGTCAATATTGACTTATTGAATATGTGCATAGGTGACATACTTAACATAATAGATACCCTTAAAAAGATTCATAGAAAACACCGACCTTACCTAACCTTGTTAGTATCTTAAGATAAGCATCTTATTGCTTCGTAATTACAATTATTACCTAACCTATAATAGGTATAGGTTAAGTAATAATCGTAATTACGAAGCAATAAGATGCTTATCTTAAGATACTAACAAGGTTAGGTAAGGTCGGTGTTTTCTATGAATCTTTTTAAGGGTATCAATTATGTTTAGTATATCACCTATGCACGTAGTTAATAAGTCAATATTGACTTTACGAATTTGCGAGAACGGGTTGCTTCCACATATGCATACAATGCTGGCAGATGCCCTGCAGGGGTTTTAAATTCACTGTTTCACCAGGAAAGGTATTTAAAAGTTTTGCTTCACCCAAAAAATGCACTTAAAAAGGCCCATTCGTTTACACCTATTGTTGGTCTCCAAAAGGGAAAATAATTTCTCTGTATCATCTAGGAAATTCACCAATCCAAAAAGAAATTACATACTACATTTCATATAAAAATAAAATCTTTACACCCAGTGATTCCCATGATAGGCAACACTGAGCACAGGGAAATCAGATGTTGGTATCTAGACATGTTAAGAGGCAGATATTCGGACCTCCTCCATGAAAATTGTTTTCCCATAGGTATGATAAGCTCTGTATCTTTGAACATTAGCCATATTATTTTTACATGTATCTAGTTTCCCCACCCACTACTCATCCACACACACCCAGATGAACACCCTATGTCTGAAAAGTTATTTGGTCCACCATAGTATCTTACTGACAAGCCAGTTAGTAAACTTTAGACCTGAACAGAGTCTGGAACTAAAGCTTACTCTAGTGGAAAACTGAAAAAGTCTGCCTTGATATGAACCTTAAAATAATCAGGTTGTTCCATGGTAGTCAGTATATTCATGACCAGTTGTCATACACTATCACCAAGTAACTGGGGGATTCAGCTTGTCGGCTGTCGGCTGGGTGGGGACGTAACAAAGCGACCCAGGAGCCGGTCGGCCGAGCGGACAGCACACTGGACCTGTGATCCTGTGGTCCCGGGTTCGATCCCGGGCACCAGCGAGAAACAATGGGCGGAGTTTCTTTCACCCTATGCCCCTGTTACCTAGCAGTAAAATAGGTACCTGGGTGTTAGTCAGCTGTCATGGGCTGCTTCCTGGGGGTGGAGGCCTGGTCGAGGACCGGGCCGCGGGGACACTAAAGCCCCGAAATCATCTCAAGATAACCTTAAGATAACTACCGGCATTATGTCATGTCCCAAGAATAGTCCATTTATCTTATGTTTAGGTTTACATGGACTGTGTTCTCCAAGTATGCCTAACTCTTGTTCTTTATAATTCGGGTACAGATATGCTGCTGTGTGAAATTATCTAAGTGGAATTAGCTAAGTGCAGTTACAGGATTGAAAGCTACACTCGTGGTGACCCATCTTCCCTATAATCTTTTTCATATGATATTTTGAAACTACTGGTGATTTTGGCATCCACTACCTCTAACAAAGTATTCCAATCATCTACAACTACATTTGAAAAAAGGGAACTTTTGTACATTTTTCAAGACCTCTATAATTGGTAAAGTTTACTTAAAAAATACAGAACATGAATAATAATTACATATACCTGTAGTGTGTCACAATAACAGCATTGCACTTAAACATTTTCTTTATCAGAATCGGAAACTTAATCCGAACCTTACACAACTGATTACAACGCTGGCTAGGCTTATTGATGTGTGCGCGTGTGTAATTGCCCAAGTATAGTTACTGGATGAGTGTTATGCTCATGGCATCCCGTCTTCCTTATAATCTTTGTTGTAAGACACGTTGAAATTGATGATGATTTTGGCCTCCTACTTAAGATGTTCCAACTGGACATTTTTAAGACACCCTTGTTTTCTTAGTTTGGGTCTGTGGCCTCCTTTTTGAAGTTGAAGATTTTACAAATTATTCTTTATTGATTTCCATCATAATTTTGTATGTGGTGATCATATATCCTCATTTTTTTCTACTTACTAGCATTGGCATGTTTAATAGCTCTAGTCTCTCCTCACAGCTCTTATTTTTTAGTTCTGAAACCAATATGGTAGCATGGTGTACATTTTCAATTTAGTTGACACGTTTTTTGAGATATGGGCACCATACAACTGCTGCATACTTCAATTTTGGTCTCATGAATATCCTAAACACTTTCTTTAGTACTCTATTTCCACATACATGTATTCAAAAGCAGTTTTGAAGTTTGCAAGCATAGCATAGGCTCCTATTAAAATACCTTATTGTTGTAATTTAGTGATAGTTGACTATCGAAAACTGCCTCTATAACTTTGTCTGATTTCTTTAATATCTTACCAGATAACCTGTAGGTTGCGTATGGCCTGCCTGCATTTATACTCCATTCCATTACGTGGCATTTATTCCATGCTGTGTTGCTTCATTCAATTATTTTGTTTAGATTATCTTGAAGACATGACAGTCATCCAAGCCATGTTTTTTCCAAGTTCCTTAACATCATCAACAAACCTTTTTATACAACTCTTAAAGTGCCTCTAGTAGATCATTTATACAAACAATGAACATTACTGGCACTAGTACTGAACCTCGTAGTAGTCTGCTAGTAAAAATTGTCCAGACACATTGCCTCTTATCACCACTCTCATTGTTGTCAGTCAGAACACTTATCATCCATGACAGTAGCCTGCCTGCCAACCCTCCTCTTAAGTTCTAGCTTCTGTAGGACTCTCAAAAGCCATTTTGAGGTCCAGAAGGATGCAGTCAACACAACCATCCCCATCCTCAAGATCTCTCTCTGCCTCCATCATGAAAACAAAGTAGATTTGTTACACAGGATCTTCCTCTTTGAAGGCCATGTTGCCTGTCTGTCATGTCATTTCTCTCCAGGCATTCTACTAATTCAGTTTTAAAAGAAAATCAATTTGGAGCAATGCGGAGACTTGAACCAGCGTTCCGGTGACTCCCAAACCCTTGCTTTAATTGATATATCACACTATTGTAATTTTTTTTAATTCAGGTCTAATTATTTTTTCTAGCGAAGTGACCACCACACTATTCAATGATGCCTGTTTATATTTTAATCTTTTCCATTATAAATTGTTGTAAATTTGAACACTGTCTTTTTCCACATATTTGCTAACTTACCACTGTATAATAATAATAATAATAATTCACTGTGTCAGGGGACAGGAAGCCAGAGTGTATTGTATTTATACACATTTGACTTCTATCAAGGTCTTCCCCCCTCCCCCCAGGATGCAACCCCACATTTCTTAAATATCTTACCAGATAAACTGTAGGTTGTGTATGGCTGTGTAATAGGCTCAGGAATATATATATATATATATATATATATATCCTTAAAAATATCCAGATATCCTTTAAAAAAAGCAAGAGTAATGCCAGTTCATAAAGGAGGTAACACGGCAGAAATAAATAATTACAGACCCATATCGAATCTACCTATATTATCAAAAATATTTGAAAAAATTATTTACAAACAGCTCTACTCCTATCTTGTAAAATTCAATGTACTAAGTCCCTGCCAGTTTGGCTTCCGCTCCCAAAAGAGTACCAATGATGCTATTGTTAGTCTGCTTAACTTAATCTACTCAGCCCTTGACAAAAGTGACTTTCCGATTGAACTCTTCATTGACCCGAGAAAGGCCTTTGATACTGTTAACCATAACTAGCTCTTACTTAAACTCCACCATTATGGTGTCCGTGGCCTTGCCCTGAACTATATCTGATCCTATCTTAGTGACAGACACCAATATGTAGCCATCAATGATATAACCTCTCCTACTCTACCACTAACCGTAGGGGTGCCACAGGGCAGCATCCTAGGACCCCTCCTGTTTCTTATATACATCAATGATCTGCCTAATGTCTCTAACATGCTTAAACCTATATTGTTTGCTGATGATACTACTCTCATCTACTCCAACCCCAACTCACTCATGTTAAATAATGTTGTAAACAATGAATTAAAAGAAAAGTCCACTTGTGGATGTCAACCAACAAACTCACACTAAACATAGAAAAGACCTACTATATCTTATTTGGAAACAAATCAACAAATGCAATTCAGCTTCAGATCGATAATGTAAACATTAGCAATAAAAATGATGGAAAGTTCCTTGGCCTGTACTTAGACAAGAGACTCAACTTCAGCACCCATATACAACACATAACTAAAAAGTTTCTAAAACAGTTGGTATACTCTCTAAGATCAGAGATTATGTATCCTACTCTGCTCTCCTCTCACTCTATTATGCACTTATCGATCCCTATCTTACTTATGGTGTCTGTGCTTGGGGTTCAATCTCTGCAAACTACCTCACCCCATCATCATCCAGCAAAAATCTGTTATCAGGACAATAACTAACTCTGCCTTCAGACAATACACAGCTCCCTTGTTCAGATCCCTAAACATGCTAAACATAAATTCACTCCATACATTCTTTTGTGTAATTACGTTTATAAAACCCTTTTTCTAAGTGCAAACCCTGTTCTGAAACTCTTCCTGGACAGATGTAATAGAACACATGCCCACCACACCAGACACAAATATCTCTTTGATATCCCCAGAGTCAAACTTAATCTATGTTTCTCTTCCCACAACCAAACCATCGCCAGAGAAATCCTAGTAAACAACACAGAAATCATCGATAGATACAGCGATAGCAGGCGGCTTGACGTTTGCGAGGCACTACACATTAAAAAGTCAACACCAGCACTCAACAGCCAATTAATGCACAACTATATTCTACCCACCTCAAGACTCCGCTCCAATATAGAAGCATCAAGAAATATGGACCAATAGGCTTTCTACAATCACTTCCATTCAATACCCATTGTTTCGTGTTCTGTCTTGTGTTGATGAAATTAATACCCTATTAATGTCACCTCACCCCATCCACCTCACTCAAATGTAGATATAAACAAATCGGAGATGTGTAAGTTCTATTCAGTTGTGTATGTAAAGTCTTTGAAAATGTAATAAGTTTTACGAAACGCGCTCAAGTGTCGCGTCAGACTTGAAATAGAAATGAATTTTGGAGAATTGATTTTTGAATTACCACCAACAGTGAAAAGAAATGTACGAAAGATAGAGAAAATTCGTGTTAGAATTATTAATCTTACTTTTTCGGTCATATTTAATATTATATATATATATATATATATATATATATATATATATATATATATATATATATATATGCGAACAAGCCTGAATGGAATGAGTTTTCAGTTATATATATATATATATATATATATATTTAATTATACACATACATATATACATACAGTATATATATAAGAAATAAAAAATTAATTATGTTGCAAAATTATCTGTAAATGATCTTCCACTTAATACCACATGTATAATTGAGCCTTTACCTTTCAGCCTTTTACCTCAGAGCCTTTAGCCTAAAAAAAAGGCTTTACCGCAAACAATTGTCGACTTAGATGAGGACGAAGACAAAAGAGAAAGAAATAACTGCATAATATATGAAAATACACAACCATATATTTTATTTATAAATGGGACAACATAAAAAAATGGTGGAGTGAACATTGAACAAGGTAATTCAGCCTGTAAGTAGAATGGTGGTGAATAAGAGTGATGATGGTAGTTATGTAGATAATGCTAGTCAGTTTCCCAATGATACTGAAGGGTTAGACAACAATGTTAAAATGTTCCCTGATGCCAATTAGGAGGCAAGTAGATAATTTACATAGTACATAAGTGGAGGTTAAATAAAGTACGTACATAAGTGGAGGATAAAGGCGGTACAGTATACTATAATGACTAGTATGTTTAGCTTTTATTTTGATCACTATGAATGTTTTTATTAATATTTAAATGCAAATCTGTTATATTTTTGGCAATATTGCATTAACTTTTTTTTATTTTTTTTGCCGGTGTTTACAAGTTGTTAAGTTGTGTATGAGATGGGTATCCTTAGTTATGTGTAGGTTTAGTGCACTTTTGTGAGTGCACAGCCCCCACCACCTTTGCCACAGAAATGGGAGCTGGACTCAGCTGAGAGAGATGGTGTTTTAGGTTGTGATGGTGAGGCATCCACATCCGTAACAAGGTGTTTATCTCAGCTTTTCTCCTATTGATACCAAGATCTGTGTACTCTTAAACAAGTTGATTTACTTCCATGTTGTATGTGTACTCTGTCATATGTGATTAATCAAATAAATGTAATGCACACACCTCACTTTTTTTATTGAATCCCGGCAATTCAAAATAATTTTTTTGTTCACTTAGTGTTCCCTCTCATATTTGATGTGCATCTTTATATACTGTACTATATTATACTTCTTGCATTCCTAATTTTATATAATGTACATAAACGGTAGGAAGGAGGCTTTCAAAATTTCTCTCAACCTTAAAATACCTCTTAATGCAACCTTAAGAAAAGATCTTGGCTGTGTTGATAACGGCATAACGGCATTTGGCTACGTGCCGTTATGTATAGAGTAAGGAATGTTTAGGCTTTTCAGATAACATTTTCAATCTCATAACAAAAGGAGAAAAAGACAAATGACCACTGACAGAATTGTGATCATAAGACCCCATTCCAGGTCAACCAGGAGACACACACTGGCAGAAACTTCCATTTGACACTCTTCCCGTCCACATTAAAGTTTTAGTTCAAATAAAGTTTGTTTAATTGATATACTGTATATTAACTTGCAAAACATCTTTTAATTATAAGTTAGTTAATTTCCTTGTATTGCAAATTCATTTAAAGTAATTTTAAAAGAAGCAGTTACAGAATGTGAAAATACTTTTTTACAGTACAGGTACTACATATTCCGTACTGTACATAGATATTTCCTTATTTTGTTGTAAAGGAATCACTAGTTACTAGGCTGGGAAGCCACTAAAGGTAGCCCTCCCAGAAACACACGAGTAACATTTTTATAAAATTGCAAAACGGCAAACTTTGGATGTAACGGAACTTGGGTTGCTGTGGAAGGTTCAGAAGCACTTCTGTCCATTTAACCCTTCCATTGTACATCCCAGCTGGAGAAGTGGAGGCCAATTATCTGCATGTGGCACATCCCACCTGGAGATGTAATAGGGTCCCGTGTAAGATTTAAAACTTCTGTGAGTACACGGGGCTCACATTGGCTTTCCCAGGGTTCCAATAAACAGATGCTATTTTGAAAAAAAAATTAAGGACACTGTTCCTGGGTGTGAAGGCCTCAGTATTGACCGAGCAACCAAAGGCGGAGCCTGCAACGTGCACTAACTAGCCTGTCCTCAAAGTTTTCTGAGGTCAAGAAACTGTCATATTAAAGTGCCCTTATCCTAACCTACCAGAGGACCCAAAACAGAAAACAGGACAATACGCCAATTTTGTGAGCCGCTACCATGTTTTAGGATAATTTTTGGCCTAGGGGTAAAGTATATGTCAAAATGCAACATTCTCTTAGGAGAAAGGGTACATCAATAGCACTGCTGTTCAGCTTGTGTCCACAGCATCACTTAAAATGACGAATTACATAAGCAACAGCAATTATTTTGCAATGATAGTACAGAAGAGTCTATGATAAAGACCATGTACAGTATTCAGATATCAGTGAACATAATGCTATTCATGATGTTCCCAGCACAACAACGACAGCCACATCACTGCCATTGATTGGTGCATCAACGCCTCGTGAAACAACCTCACACTACTACAGAAAATACACGTGCAAAATTATTCACATTCAGGATTTAGTGACCAGGATACTGATAATAGCAGCAGCATTGTGCCTACAGTTAGTGATAGGCATACAGTATTATATTCGAGGCATTATGGCAAGTCAGTTGGCATTGTCAGCTGACTAGCGTGTTGACACCATGTTGTGTTTGGACTCGCCAGACCAGCTAATGTGGTTATAGTGAACAAAATTGTAGCTAGTTATATATAATTGTGTATATAGTGTAACAGCTAAAAAACTGTATACTATATTGCTCAAAGAATGTTTAACTCATATTAGTGAACATAAATATATATCTGCATACCAATATTCAACATTTTCTATGACACAAATAATATTATTGACAGCCCAATAGACCATTACACTTGAAAAAACCATGGTAAAAAAACATTTAAATTCTGATAAAGTAATATATACTGTACTGTATTCTGAAAAAATATTACATATGTGGTCTGGTCATCATATCTTCAGCCACGTTATTGAGACTCATTGTCTGCATTATATTTCAAAGCATGTTGTTGGAACAATGCAAAAAAATGCGGAATTAGGCCGAACTCTGATAACCAATTGTAAGATCTTACACTTGCCAAAAATGCTTAGTGGTTCATAATGGTGCATGAAAATCTAGATAGTTATATATATATAGTGTATGTTTGTTTCTCAGTCCCATTGGCGCAGTGCTAAGACACTCACCCCACACTTCGCGAGTGCTTTGACTTCGGTTCGTATTAACCATACTCAATAGGGCAGTTGGCCCTCCAAAAGCTCCCATTATGCCACTATTCCTCCAGCTTAAGCAATGCGAACCATACCCATCTCTCTCCTCTCCTCTCCACTCGTACCTGTGCCCTGCTCTTACCAAGTACACCCAACCCTTCTTATATCTTGAGGTTATCTTGAGATGATTTCGGGGCTTTAGTGTCCCCGCGGCCCGGTCCTCGACCAGACCTCCACCCCTAGGAAGCAGCCCGTGACAGCTGACTAACACCCAGGTACCCATTTTACTGCTAGGTAACAGGGGCATAGGGTGAAAGAAACTCCGCCCATTGTTTCTCGCCGGCGCCCGGGATCAAACCCGGGACTACAGGATCACAAGTCCAGCGTGCTGTCCGCTCGGCTGACCGGCTGCCCTGCTGACCGGTTGACCCTGCCCCAATGTCCTATACCAGCCAGAGCACTGAAGACATGCAATTGCAACTCAACATTTGCCAACTAAATATACTGTATATACATCATGCAATATCGTAGCTTGACTTTATCCTACAATTAAATCTGGAAAGTATGCCTAATGTATTGAGGATACAGATACTGTATTTCAAATTCATAAAGGTCAAATTGGTTCACAGACACCCAGCCAAATAACAGCAATAAACCTTCCTACCTCAAGTGAATCCAGACCCATGAATATGTTATTTTTCAGTAATCACAGCCATGTCCTGCTCTGAGTAAGTAACTTACCCTGTCTGGGGATCCAATTCATAAACAAAAGTATTTCTGAGGATGAAAGCCAACATTAGAAAATATTTTACAAAATTTTACCCTTACCTTTTTCAGCTTGTTGCCAGGCTAGTGTTGAACACAAGAGAGCCAGCGATTTTCCCGAGCCGGTTGGGGACTCTAGCAGGCAATTCTGACGTCGCTGGAGTCCCTTTACAATCTGATGAATTAGAATAATTTTAGTACACATCAAAATTACAATGAAAATGTTAGCAACCAAAATGAATTAGTAGTTACATAGACAGCTTTAATTATCTGTTAAGCTTCATAATCTATTGCTTTCTTCTCATAAGAATACTTTACTTTCAAGCACTAAAGTTATTCATCTTGAGGAAATCCATCTATGCAGGTGAAATTTAAAAGTAATTAAAATAAATGGTGGATAACATCTAAAACTGCTTAGAGACAACAGCAGACAATATAATTCTAAGAACACTAAAAATGTGTAACAATCTTTTCCTAATGGTAGTGGATTGATTAATATACAAGAATAATGCTTACAGCAGGTTCAACACATTCTTGAAATAAAATATTGTAACTCCAATAATGTATTTGCAAATACATAAAGGAAAATTCATATCACCATTGTGAAACCATTTTTTTCCAAGAAATATAAACTACAATCAAATCTAACTAAGGTTAAAGCAAAATTTGACAATTAGACCACATGGGTACCAGGAAGGATTCAATTTAGGAGCTATTGTTTGAAGGTTAATTTGATAAATTGGGAAACAAGGATGGCCAAGTTCTACCCAAAATTTCTTTAGGATTTAGAACAATCTCCAAAAAAAAGTCAACTACTTGATGGGTTGATTCTAGCACTAGAAATTTGAATTCTACCATTTGAGGTTTAGGGTGTTACACAGGGAGATGCCTTGGGTAGTGGTGATGGTACTCATGCCCGCTGGGTTGATTTGGGTATGAACTGAAAATACTTGAAAAAGGGTTAGTCAAATATACAAGAAAATGAGTTAAACAAATTATGCAGGGAAACAGTTAATAAATGTATAGACTACTGATGAGAAAGAATTAGGATTAGTCCCAAGGGGTGTGAATATTAGATGTACATGCAGTTTCTTAATACATGTGATATTACACTACTGAGCTGTTGTCAACACATTTAAGGTATTTTAAGTGCAAAATAAAGACTACAAATAGTAGTATGTGTCATGGTTAGTTTACTTATTGTTTATAACCCAATAATGCAGCTAAATATACTGGTATCAGGCGAGTAGAAATGTTTGCATACCTCTGTCAGACAAGTGTATAAGGTATACACAAAATTGTTGGGATATTTATTTTCAATTAATATTTCATCTTAAAACAAATGTATACATGTGTACTTGCCTATCTGAAATTACATAGATACATTTGCATAGCTTAGCTATGCAAATGTATCTATGCATTGTATCAATTAGCTATGCAAATACCGTACATCTTGGGGTCCCACTAAAACTTCCATCAATCCATTTGAGATTTCATATATCTATAGTTGAAGCAATGTTTGGAGTCTACTTCCACCAGTATTGTGCATTACCTCCAAATTCACTCAATTTCTTTACTACTCCAGCAGTAAAAAAAATATTTATAATATCCTTTTGTTGTTCATTCAGATTGTCATCGTTTACCTTCTTAATACCCATGAGTATTTGTATCCCATTTCATCTTTCAGTAATATCTTAAAAGTTCTATATCTTTAAAAGTCTTTTTTTGTAACTGATACCTCTGAGCTCCAGGACTTCTCTGGTGGCATACCTATGGGCTCCTTTAATTTCATTTAGTGTTTGATGAGACATGGTTTTGAGCTTGCACTATATATTGCAAAATTGGCCTGCCATACATTGTGGGCACTAAGTTACATCTTTCAATGCACACCCAGGCTGGGTATGGAAAGTAGAACTCTCGAAACTGATTACGGGTAAACTACAGGTGCTTACCGTTTCTATGAGCATTTAAAACATGAGGGCAAATTTAAATAATGTGAACACATTTAGTTACACTTATGACCATCAGAGGTACACAGGAAAAAAGTGGCCTTATTTAGATAGACTAAGAGTTCTCAGTCCCTACCTAACCTCAGCAAGGAGGCTGCTCAGAGTATACCCAGATTAATTCCATGTCTTTTAGTAATTATCTAATATTTTGTGGTGACTGTAGGTGTCTAACTGAATGAACTTGTGGAAAGAAGTTAGGGAGCCGGTCGGCAAAGCAGACAGCACATTGGACTTGTGATCCTGTGGTCCCGGGTTCGATCCCAAGCGCCGGCGAGAAACAATGGGCAGAGTTTCTTTCACCCTATGCTCCTGTTACCTAGCAGTAAAATAGGTACCTGGGTGTTAGTCAGCTGTCACAGGCAGCTTCCTGGGGGTGGAGGCCTGGCCGAGGACTGGGCCGCGGGGACACGAAAGCCCCGAAATCATCTCAAGATAACCTCAAGAAGAAGAGTGGATGATGGCATGAATGGTTGTGAGGGCGAGTGTGATGTGTTGCTGCTTCAGCGGAAGTTAACAGCAGTGTGAACACACACTGATGATGTGGTGGAGGCTGACTCCATACACAGTTTCAAATGTAGGTATGATAGAGCCCAGTAGGCTCAGGAATCTGTACACCAGTTGATTGACAGTTGAGAGGCGGGACCAAAGAGCCAAAGCTCAACCCCCGCAAGCACAATTAGGTGAGTACAATTAGGTGAGTACACTACTGTCTCAAATATACCGTTGGTGCAATACAAGAACAGTTCTGGAGTTCTACACGTATCTGCAAGCGGTCACGAAGATGTGGTGGCTTCCTCACCTTTCCATTCCAATTACAGTATTCTTGCCTAACCCAACTCGCATCCATATTTAACCCCTATTCAAAAATTTTCTCCAATGACCTGTTCTGCTTATTAAAATCAACTCACTGCATGACAAGCCATACAAACATTGAGATCCCCCGAATGATCTACAACCCTGTTGGTGTTATAGATTCAGCTACTCGGAACAAGTTCCAAGTAGCACGGGCTATGGTGAGCCCGTAGTGGACTTAAGGGTATATACCTCCTTCCGCCCCACCGAAAAACAAAGAAATCATTTCCCATGAAGGAGCGACAGCTGTCAATCAACAACTCACCTGAGCCATCATGGCCATCTGCGAGGGGTAAGGCTTGACAGGAAACTGCACCTTGACACCCCCGATAGGATAAACATTCTGCTGTTTTGAGTCAGCCATGATTCCGTGTCCTGAAGAAGAACAGTCATTTGAGCACAGGGGAATTTTTTTGTTTTATTAGCTTAAAAAATATATATAGTGCATACATTGAGTATAATATATACAGTTCACACAGAAAAAATGTACTGGGAAACAAAAACTGATTCTTAATTCGATGTAAAACCGCGAATTTGATGAGAAATATTAAATTTGGTTAATTTCTTAATGCTCCTCATACCCTTGGGTTACTTGGGCTAGATTCACGAGGAAGTTACGCAAACACTTACGAACCTGTACATCTTTTCTCAATCTTTGGCGGCTTTGTTTACAATTATTAAACAGTTAATAAGCTCCGAAGCACCAGGAGGATGTTTACAACAATAACAACAGTTGATTGGCAAGTTTTCATACTTGTAAACTGTTTGATAAATAAAACCAAAGCCGTCAAAGATTGAGGAAAGATGTACATGTTCGTAAGTACTTCCGTAACTGCTTCGTGAATCTGGCCCCAGGATATACGTGTGATGTTATCGGACTTTTGTAGCGACTCTATTAATCGTTAAATATATCGTATAACAAAGGAGGCTAGTTATTTTGTTGATAAAAATAGACCACTGAAACAAGGAAATTATCGAGTAATATCAAAGCGATAAGCATTCATCAACGAGCTCATCCTACTGTTTTGGGAGTACTTCTAGTAACGATGAGGACCATAGGACATATACCGACGTACAACGACATTACTAAGTAGAAATCGGTACTATTGAATTTGGACAAACCGGAAAAGATTTTATATTTATGTTGCAAAGACAAACTAAACTAAACTAAACTAAACTAAACTAGCCTAACCTAACCTTCCTAAGCCTAATAGACGCTATCTGAAGCCTAATAGTCCACGTGTGCGTAATACTTGTTCTAGGAATATTAAGGTTGGTTTTTTAGCTTAATTTTTTGCGACTATGAAGTGAACAGTACCAAAAATCTACTGTCTAATTGCTTAGTACGTCAATATTTGTACTATGGTGTATATAGTTACAAAAAGTACTATCTAAACAGGAGAATGGGTTGCATGATCAGACACATGAACCATTAGATAATGGAATTCATGAACCACTGGATTAACTAAAAAAATGTAATTTATAGTACTTCCTATTTACTGGATTACTAAACAAATATACGATATCTGAGGCCTAATATAGTACATATGTGTGCTATACTAGGCCTAGGAATATTTAAGTTTATTTTTTAGCTTCATTTGTTTTGACTCTAAAATGAATAGTACAAAGATATACTATCTAATTGCTAATTGAAATGTATATGTTTACCTCTCAGAATGTTTGGTAATATGTTTATTGTTTGTGATGTGTGTCTATGTATGTATTAACACGATGTACTGAACGGGGTGAGAATAGCTTGAGCTACCTCGTCCCTTTGTGGGTATTTTACCTCAATAAACTTATTTCAATTTCAATTCCTATTTAATAGTATTTAATAATATTTACACTAGCAGAAATTCCTAACACAAGACAATTATAAATGACATTACTGAACGATTGGAACACGGACACTCACACACACCAATTCGTATGCATTACATAAGGCCAAAAATCGTCGTACTAGAAAATGGAAGCGGCTGGCGAAAGTGACGCACTGTCCCGTTTTCTGTTTTGGGTCCTCTGGTAGGTTAGGAGAGGACACTTTACATTGACGATTTTCTTCACGTTGGTAGACCTTAGGAGGATGGGCTGGTGGATGAAAGAGTAATAGAGTATGAGGAGAGGAGCGGTCAGGAAGGAGAGAGAGAGAGAGAGAGAGAGAGAGAGAGAGAGAGAGAGAGAGAGAGAGAGAGAGAGAGAGAGAGAGAGAGAGAGAGAGAGAGAGAGAGAGAGAGAGAGAGATTTACCAGGGGAAAACGATTGATTGATTGATACAGATTAAGCCACCCAAGAGGTGGCACGGGCATGAATAGCCCGTAAGGGAAAACGCCAAGTAATTACGACTATATAGCGCCTGGAAAGGGGCCAAGATAAGGATTTGGAATAAGGAGAGCGGAGACTTGGTCGTGGGAAAAGCAGTAATCCGAGATATTGTCGCCTTTGTGGACGGTGACTCCTCGTGGTCCAGAATATATCCTTCCCTGTTCCCTCGTGTGGGGGTGGGAGGTCTCTACTTGCCATTCCTCCTCCTCCCTCTACCTCTTCCACCTCCAACACACTCTCCTTCCCCACCTCTTCCTCCTCCAACACACTCTCCTTCCCCCACCTCTTCCACCTCCAACACACTCTCCTTCCCCACCTCTTCCACCTCCAACACACTCTCCTTCCCCACCTCTTCCACCTCCAACACACTCTCCTTCCCCACCTCTTCCTCCTCCAACACACTCTCCTTCCCCACCTCTTCCTCCTCCAACACTCGCAACACTCCTCCCTATCAACAACTGCCCTCCTCCGCCACTGCCGTACAAACGCCGTTGTTGTTAAAGATTTAGCTATTCAGGACGGAGTGTCCATGTAGCACGGGCTATGGTGAGCCCGTGTACAAACGCCAAGACTTGTACCCTTTCTAAACATTTTCACAGCTTACGATCACCTCTCCCCCCCTGATGTCTTCCAGGTGGGGTTTCCAAGCTCTCTTTGTCAATATCTCATCCTTCATTCACCTCACTTTGCCAATCTTTGAGTTGCTTAGTCATCGCAAACTCGTTTCCCTTTGACAAATCCTGTTCATTTGGAACTTTCGATTCCATAGGTTCTCCATGCTGGCCTGTAGACTGTCTCTCAGTGGTCAGTGAAGCGATTCTGTTCGCTCTAGAGTAACTAGGCCCAGAGCCGGTCGGCTGAGCGGACAGCACGCTGGACTTGTGATCCTGTGGTCCTGGGTTCGATCCCAGGCGCCGGCGAGAAACAATGGGCAGAGTTTCTTTCACCCTATGCCCCCTGTTACCTAGCAGTAAAATAGGTACCTGGGTGTTAGTCAGCTGTCACGGGCGGCTTCCTGGGGGTGGAGGCCTGGTCGAGGACCGGGCCGCGGGGACACTAAAGCCCCGAAATCATCTTAAGATAACCTTAAGAGAAGGGCAGCCGGGCCACTCTTAAGGGTTGCATCCTGAGTGAGATCAGTGGTAGGCCTGGGAATGGGAGGGGGGGGGGATTGATAACCCTAACCAGATGCAAGCGATGAGTCACAATAACGGGGCTAAAGTAAGTTGACCAGACCACACACGAGAAGGTGAAGGGACGACGACGTTTCGGTCCATCCTGGACCATTCTCAAGTCGATTGTCGACTTGAGAATGGTCCAGGACGGACCGAAACGTCGTCGTCCCTTCACCTTCTAGTGTGTGGTCTGGTCAACCCTAACCAGACTTCCTTTACCCGACAATGGAAAATGAGACTCTAATCTTGATGTTTATGTTCCCAAACATGCCGCCAGAGGGACTAAAAGCCTAGACCTGTTCATAACATTAACGATCCCAAGGCACGAGTGTGTCCTAAGCCACAAAATACCCGAATCATATATCCACATATATTCATCATATATCCTCATATATCCACAAATATCCACCATATATTTACAAAAAAAAAAAAACGCAAGCAACTTCTCCCCCCCCCACCCACTTTCACCAATTTATTTTTAAATACACTGCAATTTATTAAAAAAAAAATAGTCAGTGGGCTACAAAGTCCCAAACAACACATCGTATTGCGAGTTCTCAACCCACAAGTGTCTGTCATCAACATCAATCTGTATTAAGTATTGAAACGATATCAACCAAGAACAATTAAAACACACAACACAATGGCAGCAATGTTTAGTTTCATTAACCACAAGAGGGTAACAACATCCTAAATCCATAAATCAAATTATGATACACCAAAATGTGAATCGATTAGAATAATAATTGTTTACTGAGAGAGAGAGAGAGAGAGAGAGAGAGAGAGAGAGAGAGAGAGAGAGAGAGAGAGAGAGAGAGAGAGAGAGAGTAGAAGAGAGTAGAAGAGAGTAGAAGAGAGCAGAAGAGAGAGAGTAGAAGAGAGCAGAAGAGAGAGAGAGAGAGAGAGTAGAAGAGAGAGAGAGAGAGTAGAAGAGAGCAGAAGAGAGTAGAAGAGAGAGAGAGCAGAAGAGAGTAGAAGAGAGAGAGAGAGAGGAAGGGAGAGAGAGAGAGAGAGAGAGAGAGAGAGAGAGAGAGAGAGAGAGAGAGAGAGAGAGAGAGAGAGAGAGAGAGAGAGAGAGAGAGTAGAAGAGAGTAGAAGAGAGAGAGAGAGAGAGAGAGAGAGAGAGAGAGAGAGAGAGAGAGAGAGAGTAGAAGAGAGAGAGAGAGAGAGAGAGAGAGAGAGAGAGAGAGAGAGAGAGAGAGAGAGAGAGAGGAAGGGAGAGAGAGAGAGAGAGAGAGAGAGAGAGAGAGGAAGGGAGAGAGAGAGAGAGAGAGAGAGAGAGAGAGAGAGAGAGAGAGAGAGAGAGAGAGAGAGAGAGAGAGAGAGAGGAAGGGAGAGAGAGAGAGAGAGGAAGGGAGAGAGAGAGAGAGAGAGAGAGAGAGAGAGAGAGAGAGAGAGAGAGAGAGAGAGAGAGAGAGAGAGAGTAGAAGAGAGAGTAGAAGAGAGAGAGAGAGAGTAGAAGAGAGAGAGACAGTAGAAGAGAGAGAGACAGTAGAAGAGAGACAGTAGAAGAGAGAGAGAAGAGAGAGAGACAGTAGAAGAGAGAGAGCAGGAGAGAAAGAGAGCAGAAGAGAAAGAGAGCAGAAGAGAAAGAGAGAGAGAAACAGCAAGAGAAAGAACGAACGAGCAGAAGAGAACAAGATACGAAAGCAAGAGAAGTGAGCGAGAAAAGAGACAGTAGCCAGACAGAAGAAGAACAAGAGAGAAAACGGGTCACGGAGGAGCCCATACTACAGAAAAGATAAAGTGAGCAGAACAGACAGACATCAGGGTGAAATGAAACTGTCAGTCAAGTTACCGTAGACTTGTTGAGCGCTGCTCCCGCCCCAAAGTCACTCACGTCACCTACAATAAGAAAACAATATTACGATATTACAAACAAATATAGATACTAATAGAGCATTCACAAAAAAAAAATATTTATAACTGAAAAAAACATAGATAAGATAAAAATAAGATGGAAATTTAAGAATAGCTTTGAGAAATAAGATAAACGAACCAACTTGAAAGATTGCAACACAAATATAATAATTATATCATATATAATCTATATATGATATAGTAATAATAATAATGATATAATAATCAGATATAACAACTTTCCCAAACAGAACACAACTGACCAAATCATGGTACCTGGATCATACTGCAAGTTTTGCAACAAGTATCATTGCATTTACATTCCAGTTGAATTTAAGAGTGTTGCATAACTGCAATACTGTTTGGTGATTGTCTGTGTTTCGTTTGACTTAATTCTCATTGGTCATTTTTCATAACATGAACCAAACGGGTTTATGTGTTTGGTTACTTATATTTTAGGTATTTCATAGCGTGCGGGTTTTTTTTCCATTAAGGCTTATTCATAACTAAATTCAACAGGACACACACACACACACACAAATATTTTATTCACATATGTTTAGTGCAAACATGTTTTGGGGTTTTGTGCCAATCGCATGCATGGGTATGCGCTCGCACGCACGCACGCACACACACACACACATATATATATATATATATATATATATATATATATATATATATATATATATATATATATATATATATATATATATATATATATAAGTATGCGTAAAGCTTGAATGGTCCCCAAGCAACCAGTCATCAGCCCAAAGCCATTCCATCCAGCGGTCGACCCCAAAGATGAATTCACAAATTTTAACATGCTGTTGTTCCAAAATAAAAAAAAATAACACATATGTTGTTAGTGTTTTAGATTTAGCTACTCAGAACGAAATATCCATGTAGCACGGGCTATGGTGAGCCCGTAATTCTCACATATAAATTAATACTGTTATATATTAGCATAGTGTGCATATTTAGGCATTGATCAGGTTAGGAGTTTAGGTTCTGTTGGCGATTATTTGTATTTGTAGTACGTGGGCGAAGCATTTACAGCGTTGTGGCTCGAACAAAATTCGTCAGCGCACTTGTTCGAGAAGCGTTCGAACGTCAGCAGTTGTGAGTCGTGTGTGTAAACCGTTTTTCAGTCATAAACAGAGGGGGTTGGCGGGTGTACGGAATGGACTTTGCCCTTTGTTTATGAGGATGAGCTGCTAGACGTATTGGATAGTCTCACTGTGATCTACATGCACCCACCACCCGGCAACACTCGTGGCATTATTAGGCACATATTTCATCAAATCATGTCAACATCATCACTCTTAACTCATAGAGGACCGCATGAGCATCAAGTATGCATAAAGCTTAAATGGTCCCCTAGCCAATATGCATCCGAAAATTCTTAACCTTTGAAGGATTCAGGATTCGACACCTGACTGACCGGGTACAAATGGGTCAGGGGTTAAGAGTTTTTGTATATAAACATTTATAAAAAAAAACACAGAAATCACAATAGGGTGATATATCAAATGAACAAATCCACAACGGCCGTGATGAGGATTCGAATGAGGATCACGGCCCTTGTGGATTTATTTACATATAAGTATATTACACACACACACACACACACACACACACACACACACACACACACACACACACACACACAAATCCCTTCACTGGATCCCCCGCACCTCATCCCAGTATCCTCTGAGACCCTGTTATCCACCTCACAGGTCCTCACACCCATGGAACAGCCTCCCCCACCAGCAGAACACTCACCAAGGAGGCGATTTGAGAAGGGACAGAAGAAAGTGAGCCTCAAAGCGATGTACACAAACATAGATGGAATTACAAATAAAGCAAATGAGCTTGGAGAACTGGTACTAGAGGAAAACCCAGACATAATAGCCCTCACAGAAACAAAGATCACGAAAACGATAACAAATGCAGTGTTCCCACAGGACTATTATGTTATGAGGAAAGAGAGGGAAGGAAGAGGTGGGGGTGGTGTAGCTCTGCTGGTAAGACAAGGCTGGGATTTTGAGGAGATGGATATTCAGGGCTGTGAAGGTTTTAGTGACTACATAGCAGGTACTGTAACAAATGGAGGGAAAAAAATTATAGTCGCAGTCATATATAATCCACCACCAAATGACAGAAGACCTAGACAGGAATATGATAGAAACAACATGGCCACCATTAACATAATAGAAAGAGCAGCTTCTGTTGCTAGCAGGAATGGATCTGGACTACTAATTATGGGAGACTTCAACCATGGGAAGATAGATTGGAAGAACAGAGACCCGCATGGAGGACCAGAAACATGGAGAGCTAAGCTGCTGGACGTGGCAACAAGAAACTTTCTAAGCCAGCACACCAAAGAACCAACAAGAATGAGAGGAGAAGATGAACCAGCAATGCTTGATTTGATATTTACCCTAAATGAATGGGATATAAGGGAAGTTAAGATGGAAGCGCCCTTGGGAATGAGTGATCACAGTGTATTGAACTTTGAGTACCTGGTAGAGCTAGGACTTATCTCCCCCCAAAAAGAACTAGGAATCAAAAGGCTGGCATACCGAAAGGGGAATTATGAACAGATGAGAAGTTTCCTAAGTGAAATACCTTGGGACACAGACCTCAGAGACAAGTCTGTACAGGGTATGATGGACTATGTTACCCAAAAGTGTCAGGAGGCAGTAAACAGGTTCATCCCGGCCCAAAGGGAAAAATCCGAGAAGCAACAGAAGAATCCATGGTATAATAGGGCATGTATGGAAGCGAAGAAACTGAACAAAAAGGCGTGGAGGAACTTCCGGAATAACAGAACACCAGAAAGCAGAGAGAGATACCAGAGAACCAGGAATGAGTACGTCAGGGGGAGAAGAGAAGCAGAGAAAAATTTTGAAAATGATATAGCAAACAAAGCCAAGACCGAACCAAAGCTACTCCACAGTCACATCAGAAGGAAAACAACAGTGAAAGAACAGGTATTGAAACTTAGAACAGGCGAGGACAGGTATACAGAGAATGACAGAGAGGTGTGTGAGGAACTCAACAAGAGGTTCCAGGAGGTCTTCACAATAGAACAGGGTGAGGTCACTGTGCTAGGAGAAAGGGAGGTAAACCAGGCGGCCTTGGAGGAGTTCGAAATTACGAGAGAGGAGGTCAAGAGACACCTGCTGGATCTGGATGTTAGAAAGGCTGTTGGTCCAGATGGGATCTCACCATGGGTACTGAAAGAGTGTGCAGAGGCACTTTGCCTGCCACTCTCCATAGTGTATAGTAAGTCACTAGAGACGGGAGACCTACCAGAAATATGGAAGACGGCGAATGTGGTCCCAATATACAAAAAGGGCGACAGACAAGAGGCACTGAACTACAGGCCAGTGTCCTTGACTTGTATACCATGCAAGGTGATGGAGAAGATCGTGAGAAAAAACCTGGTAACACATCTGGAGAGAAGGGACTTCGTGACAAATCGCCAACATGGATTCAGGGAGGGTAAATCTTGCCTTACAGGCTTGATAGAATTCTACGATCAGGTGACACAGATTAAGCAAGAAAGAGAGGGCTGGGCGGACTGCATTTTCTTGGATTGTCGGAAAGCCTTTGACACAGTACCGCATAAGAGGCTGGTACATAAGCTGGAGAGACAGGCAGGTGTAGCTGGTAAGGTGCTCCAGTGGATAAGGGAGTATCTAAGCAATAGGAAGCAGAGAGTTACGGTGAGGGGTGAGACCTCCGATTGGCGTGAAGTCACCAGTGGAGTCCCACAGGGCTCTGTACTCGGTCCTATCTTGTTTCTGATATATGTAAATGATCTCCCGGAGGGTATCGATTCATTTCTCTCAATGTTTGCGGACGATGCTAAAATTATGAGAAGGATTAAAACAGAAGAGGACTGTTTGAGGCTTCAAGAAGACCTAGACAAGCTGAAGGAATGGTCGAACAAATGGTTGTTAGAGTTTAACCCAACCAAATGTAATGTAATGAAGATAGGTGTAGGGAGCAGGAGGCCAGATACAAGGTATCATCTGGGAGAGGAAATTCTTCAGGAGTCAGAGAAGGAAAAAGACTTGGGGGTTGATATCACGCCAGACCTGTCTCCTGCAGCACATATCAAGCGGATAACATCAGCGGCATATGCCAGGCTGGCCAACATACGAACGGCATTCAGAAACTTGTGTAAAGAATCATTCAGAACTTTGTATACCATATATGTCAGGCCAATCCTGGAGTATGCAGCCCCAGCATGGAGTCCATATCTAGTCAAGGATAAGACTAAACTGGAAAAGGTTCAAAGGTTTGCCACCAGACTAGTACCCGAGCTGAGAGGTATGAGCTACGAGGAGAGACTACGGGAATTAAACCTCACTTCGCTGGAAGACAGAAGAGTTAGGGGGGACATGATCACCACATTCAAGATTCTGAAGGGGATTGATAGGGTAGATAAAGACAGTCTATTTAACACAAGGGGCACACGTACTAGGGGACACAGGTGGAAACTGAGTGCCCAAATGAGCCACAGAGATATTAGAAAGAACTTTTTTAGTGTCAGAGTGGTTGACAAATGGAATGCATTAGGAAGTGATGTGGTGGAGGCTAACTCCATACACAGTTTCAAGTGTAGATATGACAGAGCCCGATAGGCTCAGGAATCTGTACACCTGTTGATTGACGGTTGAGAGGCGGGACCAAAGAGCCAGAGCTCAACCCCCGCAAACACAACTAGGTGAGTACAACTAGGTGAGTACACACACACACACACACACACACACACATAGGCCACCAACATGGGTTCAGGGAGGGTAAATCTTGCATTACAGGCTTGATAGAATTCTTCGATCAGATGACAAAGATTAAGCAAGAAAGAGAGGGCTGGGCGGACTGCATTTTCTTGGATTGTCGGAAAGCCTTTGACACATTACCGCATAAGAGGCTGGCACATAAGCTGGAGAGACAGGCAGGTGTAGCTGGTAAGGTGCTCCAGTGGATAAGGGAGTATCTAGGCAATAGGAAGCAGAGAGTTACGGTGAGGGGTGAGACCTCCGATTGGCGTGAAGTCACCAGTGGAGTCCCACAGGGCTCTGTACTCGGTCCTATCTTGTTTCTGATATATGTAAATGATCTCCCGGAGGGTATCGATTCATTTCTCTCAATGTTTGCGGACGATGCTAAAATTATGAGAAGGATTAAAACAGAAGAGGACTGTTTGAGGCTTCAAGAAGACCTAGACAAGCTGAAGGAATTTTCGAACAAATGGTTGTTAGAGTTTAACCCAACCAAATGTAATGTAATGAAGATAGGTGTAGGGAGCAGGAGGCCAGATACAAGGTATCATCTGGGAGAGGAAATTCTTCAGGAGTCAGAGAAGGAAAAAGACTTGGGGGTTGATATCACGCCAGACCTGTCTCCTGCAGCACATATCAAGCGGATAACATCAGCGGCATATGCCAGGCTGGCCAACATACGAACGGCATTCAGAAACTTGTGTAAAGAATCATTCAGAACTTTGTATACCACATATGTCAGGCCAATCCTGGAGTATGCAGCCCCAGCATGGAGTCCATATCTAGTCAAGGATAAGACTAAACTGGAAAAGGTTCAAAGGTTTGCCACCAGACTAGTACCCGAGCTGAGAGGTATGAGCTACGAGGAAAGACTACGGGAATTAAACCTCACTTCGCTGGAAGACAGAAGAGTTAGGGGGGACATGATCACCACATTCAAGATTCTGAAGGGAATTGATAGGGTAGATAAAGACAGTCTATTTAACACAAGGGGAACACGCACAAGGGGACACAGGTGGAAACTGAGTGCCCAAATGAGCCACAGAGATATTAGAAAGAACTTTTTTAGTGTCAGAGTGGTTGACAAATGGAATGCATTAGGGGGTGATGTGGTGGAGGCTGACTCCATACACAGTTTCAAGTGTAGATATGATAGAGCCCAATAGGCTCAGGAACCTGTACACCTGTTGATTGACGGTTGAGCGGCGGGACCAAAGAGCCAGAGCTCAACCCCCGCAAGAACAAACAGGTGAGTACACACAATCAACTACCAGTTGACAGTTGAGAGGCGGGACCAAAGAGCCAGAGCTCAACCCCCAGAAGCACAAATAGGTGAGTACACACACACACACATATCAAGCCCAAATAATTCGTGATGACTGCCAGAACAAGAAGGGCTGAGGGTCGGAGCGGTCAATGTTAGTACCACTGATGACCGCTGGGATACGAACACCCGTCACACAATTCCCAGGGTTGTCCACGGTCTCCACAACACTGCGACGCTGTCAATTAGTAAGGTGTGGGAAGGCTCCCTCCTGTGACCACCTGGGAAAGGGGGAAGGAAAGGGAGGGGGTGGGCTGCAGGCCGTTGAGGTGGGAAGGAGGTTATGAGAGAAGAATCTTGTAAGGGGGTTACACATGGGAGAGAAGGGAAGGATAACTGGGAGGGGATATAAGGATAGGGATATGGAGAGGTTTAAAGGTAATGTAGATGAGAAGATAATATGATGGACGGGGATGTGAAGATGGCGTGTCGTTATCTTGAGATGATTTCGGGGCTTCAGTAACCCCGCGGCCCGGTCCTCGACCAGGCCTCCCCCCCCGGGATCGAACCCGAGACCACAGGATCACAAGTCCAGCGTGCTGTCCGCTCGGCCGACCGGCTCCCTTCAACTCCACTGTGAGCAGCTTTATCTCACTCAACACCCACCGCCCCTCATCAACTCTTCTTCAATAGATAGGTAGATAGGATAGCATTTAGGCTTAGCGTAGAGCACTAGGATTCACCTAGAGGCTCGGCCTACCATCCAAGATGGTCACCCATCCATCCATCTTCCTCTCAACTCACCGGAAACACACACTATCACCATCAACCCATCGACTTGGAATTGCCCCTCCACCTCAACCCCTCTCACGTGTAGCACACTACCACCTCAACACCTACATCAACCCCCATCAACCCCTTACCAAGCTAACCTATAACCCCACCTCACCAATTACACCCTCTGCCTAATAGGACGTCGTACTTTGACGTATATTCTAAGCCAAAAAATTCTTGTATTAGAAAAACGGAAGCGGCTGGCGAAATTGACATACTATCCCGTTTTCTGTTTTGGGTCCTCTGGTAGATTAGGGCAGTCGATTCTCAAATCGACTTGAGAATGGTCCAGGACGGACCGAAACGTCGTCGTCCCTTCATTTTCTAGTGTGTAGATTGGTCAACATACTTCAGCCACGTTATTGTGACTCCTCGCCTGCATAGGATAGTACACTTTAATACGACAATTTCCTGGCGTCTGGTAACCTTCAGGGGGACCAGGCTGCTCCACCACCTCCCACCTAAAGAATCTAGACAACCTTCCCCTCCCATTAGCGCCTGAACACCACCGGAGCTGATCCCGCCACCAAGCCAACCAGAATGCTTTCATCTGGCGCCTATCATATGTCAATATCGCCACTGTCACCCATCGGAAATTCCAGCCGGAATTCCGGGCGCCCCAAACAGCAGACTCATTACAGCGCCTCTCAGTACTACAGCGATACCCACTTTACCTGGTGTGTCTCCCAGTCACTCCTCGCTGCCTGGCCTGCTGGCCTCGACACCTCATGTTTTGAGCGTTCTCTCACTCCTCTCTCTCAATAATGTATTGAGAAGATGTATTAATGTATTCTGAAGATGTATTAATATACGAAAGTACTTAAGGAAATTCCTGTTTCAATTTTCCTCCGTGGACTGACACTGTCATATATATATATATATATATATATATATATATATATATATATATATATATATATATATATATATATATATATATGTCGTACCTAATAGCCAGAACGCACTTCTCAGCCTACTATTCAAGGCCCGATTTGCCTAATAAGCCAAGTTTTCATGAATTAATGTTTTTTCGTCTACCTAACCTACCTAACCTAACCTAACCTAGCTTTTTTTGGCTACCTAACCTAACCTTACCTATAAATATAGGTTAGGTTAGGTTAGGTAGGGTTGGTTAGGTTCGGTCATATATCTACGTTAATTTTAGCTCCAATAAAAAAAAATTGACCTCATACATAGAGAAAAGGGTTGCTTTATCATTTCATAAGAAAAAAATTATAGTAAATATATTAATTCAGGAAAACTTGGCTTATTAGGCAAATCGGGCCTTGAATAGTAGGCTGAGAAGTGAGTTCTGGCTACTAGGTACGACATATATATATATATATATATATATATATATATATATATATATATATATATATATATATATATATATATATATATATATATGTGTGTGTGTGTGTGTGTGTGTGTGTGTGTTCAGCACAAAATTGGATAAGCTAATAATACTAATACTGTAATGTTGTTAATACTTACGATTACAGTTGAATTCAGGACTCGTAACCTAAATCACTGCATCTATTACATCAGAGAAGTAAGTTATGGAACAACTGTTAATATTTAATGCTGTATATTGAACCCATATTTAATAGGGTATTAGGAAATAATATTCAGTAAATTATTTATCAAAGTTTGAACAGACAACCAGTTGATACACAAGTACAGCATAATTAGTGGCCCTGGTTGATTACCTGGTTGATACCTGGTTGATGGGGTTCTGGGAGTTCTACTCCCCAAGCCCGGCCCGAGGCCAGGCTTGACTTGTGAGAGTTTGGTCCACCAGGCTGTTGCTTGGAGCGGCCCGCAGGCCCACATATACCTGGTTGATGGGGTTCTGGGAGTTCTTCTACTCCCCAAGCCCGGCCCGAGGCCAGGCTGGACTTGTGAGAGTTTGGTCCACCAGGCTGTTGCTTGGAGCGGCCCGCAGGCCCACATACCCACCACAGCCCGGTTGGTCCGGCACTCCTTGGAGGAAACAATCTAGTTTCCTCTTGAAGATGTCCACGGTTGTTCCGGCAATATTTCTGAGCCCCATTGCGGCGGCTTTATATTCAAGAGCATTAATTACCAATTAAATACTTGTGGCATACAAGCTTTAAGTGTTAAGTAAATATTCAATCTAAACCTTGATCTATACTTTGAATTGTACCTGGATTGTACCTGGATGGGGTTCTGAGAGTTTTTCTACTCCCCCCCCCCCAAGCCCAGTCTGGGGCCAGTTTCATGTCTGACAAGTTTGTTGACAACTATATGTCTGCCATCAACGTTTCTTAGTCGTTATCGTCCTCAAGTAACTTCCTTGAAGCACTTCAACACCTTGTAGTGTTTCCGGGGCTTAGCGTTCCCGCGGTCCGGTCGTCGACCAGGCCTATTCGTTGCTGGACTGGTGAACCAGGCTGTTTGACGCAGCTGCTCGCAGCCTGATGTATGAATCACAGCCTGGTTGATCAGGTATCCTTTGGAGGATACCTGATACCTCGTTCCAATGGCATACCTCGTTAGGATACCTTGTAGGATACAAGGATACCTCGTTCCAAGACATACCATGTAATCTCACTCAACACTCGCATACTTTACCAACCACCAAATCTGTCTATAATCTGCCTGAATTTGTGATCCGATTTAGGACCATAAGGCTTACATTACTAATCCCCTTTCATAACACATAATGGAGTTGCTCTTCCTTCGTGAATTTATTTCCTGTACAAGGTAATTACGACTGTCCGTCTAGCATAGTTACGAGGTCTTACTTCCAGCCGGACTTCTGTTCCTCTGTGGTAAAGTAGATTGTCTTTCAACAGCTGTAGCAGCAAGTGTTGCATCGTGCTGCTCCTCGTAACTCCTGCTAGCAGTCTCTCTCTCTCTCTCTCTCTCTCTCTCTGTCTGTCTGTCTGTCTGTCTGTCTGTCTGTCTGTCTGTCTGTCTGTCTGTCTGTCTGTCTCTCTCTCTCTCTCTCTCTCTCTCTCTCTCTCTCTGCTACGCCTCTTCGTTTCCTGCTCCTCTCCTGCCTCTATCTCTTACATTTCTCTCAAGAGGTTTCAATGTTTCTCTCACATTTTTCTTAGTCTCTAACATCGAAAGTGTTCAACTATTTTCATGCCTTCAGGATTTTTTCTAAGACTCGTAAATTAGCCAAATACTTACCTATAAGTACTTATTAACCAGTTACTACGGGAAGTGAGGTAACCTCTTTAAGCCCACTAATGAGGTTTGAGTTCCGCTCACAAACTCTTCAACTGCTCAATTCCTCCCTATCTTGAGGTTATCTTGAGATGATTTCGGGGCTTTTTAGTGTCCTTCGGCCCGGTCCTCGACCAGGCCTCCACCCCCCAAGAAGCAGCCCGTGACAGCTGACTAACACCCAGGTACCTATTTTACTGCTAGGTAACAGGGGCATAGGGTGTAAGAAACTCTGCCCATTGTTTCTCGCCGGCGCCTGGGATCGAACCCAGGACCACAGGATCACAAGTCCAGCGTGCTGTCCGCTCGGCCGACCGGCTCCCTGGAGGTGGAGGACGTACGAGCAGGAACTAACTGCTCTCTCCGTCAATAAACTATCCATCTACCTCGCAAAGAACAATAAAAAAGTACATAAAACACCCAAAACGAGAGAGACATACATCAAAGGTGGCTAACCGTTCCCGTTTTCTGTTTAGCCAAACGTGAGCAGTGAGAGCAGCAAACACAAAAAAACCCACTGTCGTTGTTAAACAAAAACAAAAAAATATATAAAAAATTTGCATCAGAAAATGACAGACGTTCAGGGGGAATTACAAAAAAAGTCCTCTGCTCAAACCCTCCCACCACCACACACAATATTATGAATATGTTGGAGCCTACATGTCAGGCTCCCAAAACGTGCACGCGCGCACACACACACACACACACACACACACACACACACACACACACACACACACACACACACACACACACACGCACTTGTATATATTGTGTACTTCTCTGCACACACAGAGATATTAGAAAGAACTTTTTTAGTGTCAGAGTGGTTGACAAAAGGAATGCATTGGGCAGTGATGTGGTAGAGGCTGACTCCATACACAGTTTCAAGTGTAGATATGATAGAGCCCAGTAGGCTCAGGAACCTGTACACCTGTTGATTGATGGTTGAGAGGCGGGACCAAAGAGCCAGAGCTCAACCCCCGCAAGCACAATTAGGTGAGTACACACACACACGTGGTTACTTATTTAGAGTAATGGATTATTGTTTTAATTATCAGGGGAAAGCACCAAGCCATTACGAAAATATAGCACTTCTAAGGGGTCAGGATAAGGATTTGGGATGGGACGGGGGGAAGGAATGGTGCCCAACCACTTGGACGGTCGTGGATTGATCGCCAACCTGCACGAAGGGAGACCGTCGCTCTACCGTCCAGCCCAAGTGGCTGGATAGAATAATGAAAGAAGAAAAATATTTACAGTGTACAGTGTGCAGTGTGCTACACCGTCAATTCCACATATGGAATTAACATGTTAATTACCATTAATTCCAAATTCCACATGTGTGGGGTTGAGGCTCGCCCCCCCCCCCTCCCTGCACGCTGCCCTCTCTACTCAAGTCATATATTACAACTTGGTATATTCAAACTCCAACCAGGAGTATATACATCGGTAAATGTAGCTCTTTTTCTTGGTGTGTATGCTGAGTTTACTTCAATACAGGACTACGATACTTGCTTGTTGGTCAGTAACCAGGTGTCACGGCCTTAATAACCCTTGTGTAGTTAGTGGAGGAAGAGGGGAAGGAGGGGGAGTTAACGGGAGGGAAGGAGGGAGAGATAACGGGAGGGAAGGAGAAAGAGAGATAACGAGAGGGAAGGAGGAAGAGAGAATGAGAGGGAAGGAGAAAGAGAGAGAATGAGAGGGAAGGAGGAAGAGAGAGAACGAGAGGGAAGGAGAAAGAGAGAGAACGAGAGGGAAGGAGAAAGAGAATGAGAGGGAAGGAGAAAGAGAGAGAATGAGAGGGAAGGAGGAAGAGAGAGAATGAGAGGGAAGGAGGAAGAGAGAGAACGGGAGGGAAGGAGAAAGAGAGAGAATGAGAGGGAAGGAGGAAGAGAGAGAATGAGAGGGAAGGAGGAAGAGAGAGAATGAGAGGGAAGGAGGAAGAGAGAGAACGGGAGGGAAGGAGAAAGAGAGAGAATGAGAGGGAAGGAGGAAGAGAGAGAATGAGAGGGAAGGAGGAAGAGAGAGAATGAGAGGGAAGGAGGAAGAGAGAGAACGGGAGGGAAGGAGAAAGAGAGAGAATGAGAGGGAAGGAGGAAGAGAGAGAATGAGAGGGAAGGAGGAAGAGAGAGAACGGGAGGGAAGGGAGGGAAATCCAACATCAAACCAATCTTCGTGCTTTCCTCCTTATCAGAAAGAAGGAAATATTCTCGCTTCGTAAATAACAATAATGTTTCCTCTGTGAAGACTACAGCTCATGCACCAGCGCTGTTACCAGCAAGGCTCAGGAGCCGGTGGCTGAGCGGACACAACACTGGACGCGTGATCCTGTGGTCCTGGGTTCGGTCCTGGGTTCGATCCCGGGCGCCGGCGAGAAACAATGGGCAGTTTCTATCACCCCTGATGCCCCCTGTTATCTAGCAGTAAATAGGTACCTGGGAGTTACTCAGCTGTCACGGGCTGCTTCCTGGGGGTGGAGGCCTGGTCGAGGACCGGGCCGCGGGGACACTAAGCCCCCAAATCACCTCAAGATAACCACTCAGGAAGATAGCAACACAGCCAACAGCTCAGACCAGTCCAAGTCCCCGTCTCTTCCCAACCTACCCCCGCCCCTCCTCCTCCTCCTCCTCAGTGTTTCCATCAAAGACTCCCAAGGCTCCTTAAGACAACAAACGCTGGAGATGTTTTTTAATCCACTGGTAGAACTTCAGACGATCTCCAGTCCTTGGGAGTGTCCAAGATGTACCTTGGAGGAGGAGGAGGGTGGGGGGGGGGGGTAGGGGTACTGAAGGCGATGCTCTCTTGTTTTCTTTGTGGCTAGTAAAGAGCAGAGAGGAGAAGCAAGATGGAAGGGGGCGAGAGGGAAAACAAGAGAGAGGGAAAGAGAGAGAAGGGAGATTTCATTCTCTTTCAAACACCTACAAACGCCAGATACGAACCTGGGGCCAGATTCAGGAAACAGTTACGCAAGCACTTACGAACCTGGGGCCAGATTCACGAAGCAGTTACGCAAGCACTTACGAACCTGGGGCCAGATTCACGAAGCAGTTACGCAAGCACTTACGAACCTGGGGCCAGATTCACGAAGCAGTTACGCAAGCACTTACGAACTTGGGGCCAGATTCACGAAGCAGTTACGCAAGCACTTACGAACTTGGGGCCAGATTCACGAAGCAGTTACGCAAGCACTTACGAACTTGGGGCCAGATTCACGAAGCAGTTACGCAAGCACTTACGAATCTGGGGCCAGATTCACGAAGCAGTTACGCAAGCACTTACGAACTTGGGGCCAGATTCACGAAGCAGTTACGCAAGCACTTATGAACCTGGGGCCAGATTCATGAAGCAGTTACGCAAGCACTTACGAACGTGTACATCTTTCCTCAATCTTTGACGGCTTTGAATTACATTTATTAAACAGTTTACAAGCGTGAAAACTTGCCAATCAACTGTTGTTATTGTTATAAACAGTCTCCTGGTGCTTCCGAGCTCATTAACTGTTTAATAATTGTAAACAAAGCCGCCAAAGATTGAGAAAAGATGGACAGGTTCGTGAGTGCTTGCGTAACGGCTTCATGGATCTGGCCCCAGGTTCGTGAGTGCTTGCGTAACGGCTTCATGGATATGGCCCCCAGCATTTTAACTTTATTATTTGGGTTCGTTAATTCTATTATTGTCTTCCTTGTAAGCTAATAGATAATGCTCTCTGTTCACGCCTAAATCATCATTCCACTTTATATTATCGTAACATCATTCCAATAGAGGTTATCTAGAGATGATTTTGGGGCTTTAGTGTCCCCGCGGCCCGGTCCTCGACCAGGCCTCCACCCCCAGGAAGCAGCCCGTGACAGCTGACTAACACCCAGGTAGCTATATTTACTGCTAGGTAACAGGGGCATAGGGTGAAAGAAGCTGTGCCCATTTTTTCTCGCCGGCGCCTGGGATCGAACCCAGGACCACAGGATGAGAAGTCCAGCGTGCTGTCCGCTCGGTCGACCGGCTCCCAAGCAGTGTAGAGCAATGTAGAACTTCCATAGAGTATTGCAGAGCTCCCATTGAGCTATCGTAGCCCTCTCATAGAGCACAAACTCTATCTCCTCCTTTATAATTACCAGAGTTTACCTGAGAGCCACTAAAACTAGTGGCCTCGACGAGGACACGAAGCCGGCGACTTGTCGAAGGTACCCCCCATTTGCCCTGATGTTATCTTACAGCTGTACTTTAAACCTGATAATTTAAACCTATAAAGCATGATAATTCTTGGGGGGCATTAGGGGCTTCGGCGGGTAGGCGGTTCCATGGGTTAATAACCCTGTGGGAGAAACAGCATCTCCTGCTCTCAGTCCTACAATGTTGACCTGCTGAGCAGGACCTCACTGTCCTGTGTGACAGTGAACATGAGCAGCACCTCACTGTCCTGTGTGACAGTGAACATGAGCAGGACCTCACTGTCCTGTGTGACAGTGAACATGAGCAGCACCTCACTGTCCTGTGTGAGTGAACATGAGCAGGACCTCACTGTCCTGTGTGACAGTGAACATGAGCAGCACCTCACTGTCCTGTGTGACAGTGAATATGAGCAGCACCTCACTGTCCTGTGTGGCAGTGAATATCAGCAGGACCTCACTGTCCTGTGTGACAGTGAACATGAGCAGCACCTCACTGTCCTGTGTGACAGTGAATATCAGCAGGACCTCACTGTCCTGTGTGACAGTGAATATGAGCAGCACCTCACTGTCCTGTGTGACAGTGAATATGAGCAGGACCTCACTGTCCTGTGTGACAGTGAATATGAGCAGCACCTCACTGTCCTGTGTGGCAGTGAATATGAGCAGCACCTCACTGTCCTGTGTGACAGTGAATATGAGCAGCACCTCACTGTCCTGTGTGGCAGTGAATATGAGCAGCACCTCACTGTCCTGTGTGACAGTGAATATCAGCAGCACCTCACTGTCCTGTGTGACAGTGAATATCAGCAGCACCTCACTGTCCTGTGTGGCAGTGAATATGAGCAGCACCTCACTGTCCTGTGTGACAGTGAATATCAGCAGCACCTCAGTGTAATAATACCTTATTGAGTTACTCATATGAGGCAAAATTGTATTTTTTTGGTCAATAAATATATTAATAATAATAATAACTACTCTTACCACTCTCCAAAGGCAGGGAATATATATATATATATATATATATATATATATATATATATATATATATATATATATATATATATACCAGACTGATTTACACATAACAAACGCATATAAGCATGATTTTTGTTATGGGTAAACCAGTCCTTGAGAATGTAAGAAGCCCTTACGAAACGCTTTTAGGCGTCACACCAAAAATAAAAATGTTAAAAAAATTAATTTTGGAGAATTAATTTTTCAATTACCCTCGACAGTGAAGAAAAACGTAAGAAATATTGAGCAGATTCATGTTAGAATTATTAATCTTACCCTTATATATATATATATATATATATATATATATATATATATATATGCGAACAAGCCTGAATGGTCCCCAGGACTATATGCGAATGAAAACTCACACCCCAGAAGTGACTCGAACCCATACTCCCAGAAGCAACGCAACTGGTAACTACAGGGCGCCTTAATCCGCTTGACCATCACGGCCGTCAAAAGGAAGTGATAGCCGAGGCTATTTGAGCCACTTCCCCGACGGCAACTCGGATGGTAATCTTGGGCATAGCATTTCACCAAATCACCTCATTCTTTGGGGCACACGTGAGGAACACAAATGCGAACAAGC
>NC_091204.1:12421326-12441326 GCF_040958095.1 Procambarus clarkii
TATATATATATACCTGGTTACCTGGTTGATGGGGTTCTGGGAGTTCTTCTACTCCCCAAGCCCGGCCCGAGGCCAGGCTCGACTTGTGAGAGTTTGGTCCACCAGGCTGTTGCTTGGAGCGGCCCGCAGGGCCACGTACCCACCACAGCCCGGCTGATCCGGAACTTCTCTTAGAAAACCGTCCAGTTTTCTCTTGAAGATGTCCACGGTTGTTCCGGCAATATTTCTTATGCTCGCTGGGAGGACGTTGAACAACCGCGGACCCCTGATGTTTATACAGTGCTCTCTGATTGTGCCTATGACACCTCTGCTCTTCACAGGTTCAATCTTGCATTTTCTTCCATATCGTTCACTCCAGTACGTTGTTATTTTACTGTGTAGATTTGGGACCTGACCCTCCAGTATTTTCCAGGTGTATATTATTTGGTATCTCTCTCGTCTCCTTTCTAGAGAGTACATTTGGAGAGCTTTGAGACGATCCCAATAATTTAGGTGTTTTATCTCGTCTATGCGTGCCGTATATGTTCTCTGTATTCCCTCTATTTCAGCAATCTCTCCTGCTCTGAAGGGGGAAGTGAGTACTGAGCAGTACTCGAGACGGGACAGCACAAGTGACTTGAAGAGTACAACCATTGTGATGGGATCCCTGGATTTGAAAGTTCTCGTAATCCATCCGATCATTTTTCTGGCTGACGCGATATTTGCTTGGTTATGCTCCCTAAACGTTAGATCGTCGGACATCATTATTCCCAAATCCTTGACATGCTGTTTTCCTACTATGGGAAGATTCGATTGTGTTTTGTACCCTGTATTATGTTTCAGATCCTCATTTTTGCCGTACCTGAGTACCTGAAATTTATCACTGTTAAACATCATGTTATTTTCTGCTGCCCAATCAAAAACTTTGTTGACATCTGCTTGTAGTTTTTCAATGTCTTCAGCAGAGGTAATTTTCATGCTGATTTTTGTGTCATCTGCAAAGGACGACACGAAGCTGTGGCGTGTATTTTTGTCTATATCAGATATGAGAATAAGGAACAGTAGCGGTGCAAGGACTGTACCTTGAGGTACAGAGCTTTTAACATCGCTTGGACTCGATTTTATCTGATTGACTGTTACTCTTTGTGTTCTGTTCGACAGGAAATTGAGTATCCAGCGTCCTACTTTTCCAGTTATTCCCATTGACCTCATTTTGTGAGCTATCACCCCATGGTCACATTTGTCGAACGCCTTTGCAAAGTCTGTGTATACAACATCTGCATTTTGCTTTTCTTCTAGGGCTTCTGTGATTTTGTCATAGTGGTTGAGTAACTGTGACAGACAGGATCTTCCCGCTCTAAATCCATGTTGTCCTGGATTGTGCAATTCATTGTTTTCCATAAAACTAGAAATTTGATTCCTAATCACTCTTTCAAACACTTTTATTATGTGTGATGTTAGTGCAACTGGCCTATAATTTTTTGCCAAGGCTTTACTCCCCCCCTTGTGCAACGGAGCTATATCTGCAGATTTAAGTGCTGCTGGTATCTCCCCTGTATCCAGGCTCTTTCTCCATATTACGGATTGGATTATATATGGATTGGATTGGATTGGATTATATATGGATTACCCTTCTCCTATCCAGTCTCTATCCCCTCTTCAACCTGTTCATTTCTCCATCCTCATTTTCTTTCATATAGTCTCCTCATTCTCTTCTATTGTCTCATCTTCACACACTGGTCTTTTCCGCCACCATCTTTCCTTCCCCGTCATCTCTCTGTCCCATCTCCACCTCCCTTTCCCAGCCTGATCTACCCCATACCTATTCCATTTCATCAGCCTACACCCGCGCGGCGTCGTCTTCAAGGTCTCAGACACCTGGTGTCAGGTCTTGGCGCGTCTTGTACACTCAGCCAGCGGGTTCCTTCCCGGCGTAGCCAATCCTGTCACGGAATCTTGACATTGTGGTCAATAGCATAAACAAAATTGCTGCGAGGACCTGACATATCTCTCAAAAGTTCCGCCTGAGACTGAGACGGAACTCAGTCTCTCTTCCTTCTGACGGGAGCCAGAAGAAACTTATTTGCCTCACTATCGTTGGTTCTCCACAAATATGCACAAAATATATAGTGACATGTGCGGCGCGAGTGATGCCACAGACACACACAAATATTATATACGGACGGAAAGAGAAGCAGACGCCGAGGATAATATGGAAATCAGAGCAAGGAAGGTGTGGATCAGGGGGACACACTCATGCTGATACACAGTTGAGAGGCGGGACCAAAGAGCCAAAGCTCGACACACAGTTGAGAGGCGGGACCCAAGAGCCAGAGCTCAACCCCCGCCAGCACAACTAGCTGAGTACACTGATAGAGAACTCAAAAACAGCAGGTGGAAGACAGGAGCTACATTATAAATCAATCAGGAAATGTGACTTTTGATAGTATTAAAAATCATTTTGTTTACATATTAAACTTTTTATAAATCCTACAAGTTTAAATATCAATGTAAAGAATTTTTTTGTTATGCTAAAAACATCGGCATATTTGTTTAAGATCCAAAACAAACGATCAAATGATTCGAGATAATTACTACTGGTGGCGAGGCCCACCTGGTGGATCCTGCTAGCACCTCTCCTCAGTCCGTCCTCCTAACATTCCCCAACGTCCAGAAAACGGTCAATGTAAAGTGGTCTCTCCTAACCTACCAGAGGACCCAAAACAGAAAACGGGACAGTACGTCACTTTCGCCAGCCGCTTCCATTTTCTAGTACGATCATTTCTGGCCTTATGTGACGCATACGATCGAAAAGCTACGTTCTTTGTAGGAGGACAGATTGTAGGAGGACAGGTTGTAGGAGGGCAGGTTGTAGGAGGACAGGTTGTAGGAGGACAGGTTGTAGGAGGGCAGGTTGTAGGAGGACAGATTGTAGGACAGGTTGTAGGGGGACAGGTTGTAGGAGGACAGGTTGTAGGAGGGCAGGTTGCAGGAGGACAGGTTGTAGGACAGGTTGTAGGGGGACAGGTTGTAGGGGGAGAGGTTGTAGGGGGGAGAGGTTGTAGGACAGGCTGCAGGAGGACAGGTTGCAGGAGGACAGGTTGTAGGAGGACAGGCTGCAGGAGGACAGGTTGCAGGAGGGCAGGTTGTAGGAGGACAGGTTGTAGGACAGGTTGTAGGGGGACAGGTTGTAGGGGGAGAGGTTGTAGGGGGGAGAGGTTGTAGGGGGGAGAGGTTGTAGGGGGACAGGTTGTAGGGGACAGGTTGTATGACAGATTGCAAGAGGACAGGTTGCAGGAGGGCAGGTTGTAGGAGGATAGGTTGTAGGAGGACAGGTTGTAGGAGGACAGGCTGCAGGAGGACAGGTTGCAGGAGGACAGGTTGCAGGAGGACAGGTTGTAGGAGGACAGGCTGCAGGAGGACAGGTTGCAGGAGGACAGGTTGTAGGAGGACAGGCTGCAGGAGGACAGGTTGCAGGAGGACAGGTTGCAGGAGGAAAGGTTGTAGGAGGACAGGTTGCAGGAGGACAGGTTCAGGAGGACAGGTTGTAGGAGGATAGGTTGCAGGAGGACAGGTTGCAGGAGGACAGGTTGTAGGAGGACAGGTTGTAGGAGGGCAGGTTGAAGGAGGACAGGTTGTAGGAGGGCAGGTTGTAGGAGGACAGGTTGTAGGACAGGTTGTAGGGGGACAGGTTGTAGGAGGGCAGGTTGTAGGACAGGTTGTAGGACAGTTTGTAGGGGGACAGGTTGTAGGGGGAGAGGTTGTAGGGGGGAGAGGTTGTAGGGGGGAGAGGTTTTAGGGGGACAGGTTGTAGGGGGACAGGTTGTAGGACAGGTTACAAGAGTACAGGTTGTAGGAGGACAGGTTGTAGGAGGACAGGTTGCAGGACAGGTTGTAGGAGAACAGGTTGCAGGAGGACAGGTTGTAGGAGGACAGGTTACAGGACAGGGTGTAGGAGGACAGGTTGCAGGAGAACAGGTTGTAGGAGGACAGGTTGCAGGAGGACAGGTTGTAGGAGGACAGGTTGCAGGAGGCCAGGTTGCAGGAGTGCAGGTTGTAGGACAGGTTGTAGGAGGATAGGTTGTAGGAGGACAGGTTGCAGGAGGGCAGGTTGTAGGAGGATAGGTTGTAGGAGGACAGGTTGCAGGAGGACAGGTTGTAGGAGGACAGGTTGTAGGAGGACAGGCTGCAGGAGGACAGGTTGAAGGAGGACAGGTTGCAGGAGGACAGGTTGTAGGAGGACAGGCTGCAGGAGGACAGGTTGCAGGACAGGTTGTAGGAGGACAGGCTGCAGGAGGACAGGTTGCAGGAGGACAGGTTGCAGGAGGACAGGTTGCAGGAGGACAGGTTGTAGGAGGACAGGTTGCAGGAGGACAGGTTGCAGGAGGACAGGTTGTAGGAGGATAGGTTGCAGGAGGACAGGTTGCAGGAGGACAGGTTGCAGGAGGACAGGTTGTAGGAGGACAGGTTGCAGGAGGACAGGTTGTAGGAGGGCAGGTTGCAGGACAGGTTGTAGGAGGATAGGTTGCAGGAGGGCAGGTTGTAGGAGGATAGGTTGCAGGAGGACAGGTTGTAGGAGGACAGGCTGCAGGAGGACAGGTTGCAGGAGGACAGGTTGTAGGAGGACAGGTTGCAGGAGGACAGGTTGCAGGAGGACAGGTTGTAGGAGGACAGGTTGCAGGAGGACAGGTTGCAGGAGGACAGGTTGTAGGAGGACAGGTTGCAGGAGGACAGGTTGCAGGAGGACAGGTTGTAGGAGGACAGGTTGCAGGAGGACAGGTTGCAGGAGGACAGGTTGTAGGAGGACAGGTTGCAGGAGGACAGGTTGCAGGAGGACAGGTTGTAGGAGGATAGGTTACAGGAGGACAGGCTGCAGGAGGACAGGTTGCAGGACAGGTTGTAGGAGGACAGGCTGCAGGAGGACAGGTTGCAGGAGGACAGGTTGCAGGAGGACAGGTTGCAGGAGGACAGGTTGTAGGAGGACAGGTTGCAGGAGGACAGGTTGCAGGAGGACAGGTTGTAGGAGGATAGGTTGCAGGAGGACAGGTTGCAGGAGGACAGGTTGCAGGAGGACAGGTTGTAGGAGGACAGGTTGCAGGAGGACAGGTTGTAAGAGGGCAGGTTGCAGGAGGACAGGTTGTAGGAGGATAGGTTGCAGGAGGGCAGGTTGTAGGAGGATAGGTTGCAGGAGGACAGGTTGTAGGAGGACAGGCTGCAGGAGGACAGGTTGCAGGAGGACAGGTTGTAGGAGGACAGGTTGCAGGAGGACAGGTTGCAGGAGGACAGGTTGTAGGAGGACAGGTTGCAGGAGGACAGGTTGCAGGACAGGTTGTAGGAGGACAGGTTGTAGGAGGACAGGTTGCAGGAGGACAGGTTGTAGGAGGACAGGTTGCAGGAGGACAGGTTGCAGGAGGACAGGTTGTAGGAGGACAGGTTGCAGGAGGACAGGTTGCAGGAGGACAGGTTGTAGGAGGATAGGTTACAGGAGGACAGGTTGCAGGACAGGTTGCAGGAGGACAGGTTGTAGGAGGACCGGTTGCAGGAGGACAGGTTGCAGGAGGACAGGTTGTAGGAGGACAGGTTGCAGGAGGACAGGTTGTAGGAGGACAGGCTGCAGGAAGACAAGTTGTAGGAGGACATGTTGTAGGAGGACAGATTGCAGGAGAACAGGTTGTAGGAGGACAGGTTGTAGGAGGATATGTTGTAGGAGGACAGATTGCAGGAGAACAGGTTGCAGGAGGACAGGTTGTAGGAGGACAGGTTGTAGGAGGACAGGTTGCAGGAGGACAGGTTGCAGAAGGACAGGTTGCAAGAGGACAGGTTGCAGGAGGACAGGTTGTAGGAGGACAGGTTGCAGGAGAACAGGTTGCAGGAGAACAGGTTGCAGGAGGACAGGTTGTAGGAGGACAAGTTGCAGGAAGACAGGTTGTAGGAGGACAAGTTGCAGGATAGGTTGCAGGACAGGTTGCAGGAGGACAAGTTGCAGGAAGACAGGTTGTAGGAGGACAAGTTGCAGGATAGGTTGCAGGACAGGTTGCAGAAGGACAAGTTGCAGGAAGACAGGTTGTAGGAGGACAAGTTGGAGGATAGGTTGCAGGACAGGTTGCAGGAGGACAGGTTGCAGGAGGACAGGTTGCAGGATAGGTTGTTCTCCCTATTAAGACAGCAGGCAGTCTCCGCCCCTTCCTCCTACTCTTTTCTACAGCCCTACACCATTATCACCCTATTCCTCCCCTCTCCCACGACCTCTCCCTATCCACCCCGTCCTCTCGAACAGCACGTCACATTTTGACGTGTCTGAGACAAAAAGCGCAAAAATTAACGTACTCAAAAATCCCAGCGGCTCGCAAAATTGAGGTGATGTCCCGTTTTCTATTCGTGGGTGCTCGGTTAGGTTTGAACAATTTAGTACGTCAGTTTTACGTCGTTGTGACCACCACCCTCATCCCTCTCTCTCCATATTCCTGCGCGGGGCCTGAGCCTCTGGCTGGCCCGCGACGAGCTACTCATTATTGTCTTACTCATGCGGTGTGTGTGCGGGGGGGTGGGGGGGGGAGTCTTGATGGGTCGTAGGTCAGTAGTTTCGTTAGTAGTTTAGTGTGGTGTATAACTGTGTACTGTGAGAGATAAGTGTTTCAGCGGACTGTCGGGCATTTCTCCACAATGCTGACATCTCCTCTCCTCGTCTCTAAACTGTAAGGTTATTTGTAATCACATAGTTATGCTGTCTATACTGATGATGTTAATGATGCTGCTGCCGACGACGACGCCGACGCTGCCGACGACGCCGGAGCCGACGCCGGAGCCGACACCAGACCCAGCCGTCTGAGGCTGGCCACGGGACAGACAGTGACTGGTCCCCCGCTGTTAGTGTACCCGGAGCGACTAATTTATGAAGGAAGCGCCAGGTAAATTTCCCGGAGACAATTAATTTCCAGCTCCGTCAGGTCGTAACTCGGTATTTATTACACCAATTGACACGCGGCCATGACAGGTGAGTACAGATAACAGGATAATAAAGATGGCGGGGGAGAGAGAGAGAGAGAGAGAGAGAGAGAGAGAGAGAGAGAGAGAGAGAGAGAGAGAGAGAGAGAGAGAGAGAGAGAGAGAGAGAGAGAGAGAGAGAAGGGAGGGAGGGAGAGAGAAGGGGGAGAGCAGGGGAAGACGAGGAAAGAGATAGTGGGTCTTGGGAATGGGAAGATGGGGGGGGGGGGAGAGGAAGGGGCATGAGGGAGGTGGAGAGGCCAGTATGAGGATGTGTGAGGTGAAGGGATACATTAACAGGTAGGCCGTTAGAGCAAAGGAGAGTTGCGGGCTATTCATGCCCATGCACTGTCCTACATTAACAGTGTTCGAGGTATCTTTTACAGGTGTGTGTGTGTGTGTGTGTGTGTGTGTGTGTGTATGTGTGTGTGTGTGTGTGTGTGTGTGTGTGTGTGTGTGTGTGTGTGTGTATGTGTGTGTGTGTGTGTGTGTGTGTGTGTGTGTGTGTGTGTGTGTGTGTGTGTATGTGTGTGTGTGTGTGTGTGTGTGTGTGTGTGTGTGTGTGTGTGTGTCTCCTACAATGACAGGATAAGACAGTGGCTATAGAAACTAGTGTGTGATTAAGCACTTAAGCACTGAAGGTGATTAAGATGCTTTTACAAGCTCAGGTTATATAGATACATCACATACATTGTATAATTGATACATTACATGGTCAATCTTGGGTACAAGTCCAATATATCATCAAGTGTTCCAGTACTCATATAGTAGTTACAGAGCTCAGCATACCTCAGCCCAGGAGGGCGAAAGTCAGTCAATATGGGACATTCTACAATATAATGTTCAAGTGAGTGCATGTTTTCTCTTTCACAAAGTTGCACTCACTAGATGCACTCGCCTAGATGAGTGCACCTAGTTGAGTACGCTCACTAAGCTCCAGTGCTACACAAGGACTTTACTTCAACTTCAAAGCTGGAGAAAGGAGTTTGAGAAAATGCTAACTGAAAGATAACAAGAGTTAGGAGGGTAGAAATAGCCTAAGCTACTCTATCCCTTTGAGATGTATTTTTTTCTTGACTCAATAAACATACTTGAATTTGAACTTGAACCAGAGGAATGTGAAGGGAGGGAATTATCAGGGGGGAAAGCGCAAAGACATTACGACTATATAGCACTTGGAAGGGGTCAGGATAAGGATTTGGGTGGGACGGGGGAAAAGGAATGGTGTTCAACCTCTTGGACGGTCGGGGATTGAACGCCGACCTGTATGAAGCGAGATCATTTGTTTTCCCTTGTTTGGGTTAGTGGTGGAGATGGTGGGTGATTGTGGTGGTCGGTAGTGATGTTTGGTGGTGGTGATGGTGACTGTGGTGGTTGTGGTCGGTAGTGGGGTCTGGTGGAGATGGTGAGTGATGGTGACTGTGGTCGGTAGTGGGGTCTGGTAGAGATGGTGAGTGATGGTGACTGTGGTGGTTGTGGTCGGTAGTGGGGTCTGGTGGAGATGGTGAGTGATGGTGACTGTGGTGGAGATGGTGAGTGATGGTGACTGTGGTCGGTAGTGGGGTCTGGTGGAGATGGTGAGTGATGGTGACTGTGGTCGGTAGTGGGGTCTGGTGGAGATGGTGAGTGATGGTGACTGTGGTGGCTGTGGTCGGTAGTGGGGTCTGGTGGAGATGGTGAGTGATGGTGACTGTGGTGGCTGTGGTCGGTAGTGGGGTCTGGTGGAGATGGTGAGTGATGGTGACTGTGGTGGCTGTGGTCGGTAGTGGGGTCTGGTAGAGATGGTGAGTGATGGTGACTGTGGTGGCTGTGGTCGGTAGTGGGGTCTGGTGGAGATGGTGAGTGATGGTGACTGTGGTGGCTGTGGTCGGTAGTGGGGTCTGGTGGAGATGGTGAGTGATGGTGACTGTGGTGGCTGTGGTCGGTAGTGGGGTCTGGTGGAGATGGTGAGTGATGGTGACTGTGGTGGTTTTGGTCGGTAGTGGGGTCTGGTGGAGATGGTGAGTGATGGTGACTGTGGTGGCTGTGGTCGGTAGTGGGGTCTGGTGGAGATGGTGAGTGATGGTGACTGTGGTGGTTTTGGTCGGTAGTGGGGTCTGGTAGAGATGGTGAGTGATGGTGGCTGTGGTCGGTAGTGGGGTCTGGTGGAGATGGTGAGTGATGGTGACTGTGGTCGGTAGTGGGGTCTGGTGGAGATGGTGAGTGATGGTGACTGTGGTGGCTGTGGTCGGTAGTGGGGTCTGGTAGAGATGGTGAGTGATGGTGACTGTGGTGGCTATGGTCGGTAGTGGGGTCTGGTGGAGATGGTGAGTGATGGTGACTGTGGTGGTTGTGGTAGGTAGTGGGGTCTGGTGGAGATGGTGACTGTGGTGGCTGTGGTCGGTAGTGGGGTCTGGTGGAGATGGTGAGTGATGGTGACTGTGGTGGTTGTGGTAGGTAGTGGGGTCTGGTGGAGATGGTGACTGTGGTGGTTGTGGTCGGTAGTGGGGTCTGGTGGAGATGGTGAGTGATGGTGACTCGGGGACAAGGTGCGGTGTTGCCGAGCGAGAGAGAAGGCTGAGACGCGGGTGGAAGACGGAGACAGGTGGAGGGAGGCAGGTAAGGCAGGCAGGAGCGGCCCACAGCCTTGTTTATTGGCAGGGAAACACCTCGCCAGATAAGGGCCCTCCTAATGAGACCGGACAACGCCACAACAGTAGTCAACATCTTGTTATTGGCACACAGGAACGCGCCCGGCAAGATAGTGAGGGGCGCCCGGCAAGATAGTGAGGGGCGCCCGGCAAGATAGTGAGGGGCATCCTGCAGGCGCTCCTCACCTGTATGGGAGGGCAGAGCGGACAGAATTCACTGTACGCGCGATCCTGTGGTCCCGGGTTCGATCGCGAGCGCCGGCGAGAAACGATGGGATGTGTCTGGGATTCTCCCGGTCGCAGGTTCGAATCCTCGTCACTGCCCTTGTGGATTTGTTCAATGATGGGCAGAGTTTCTTTCACCCTGATGCCCCCTGTTATCTAGCGGTAAATAAGTACCTAGGCGTTAGTCAGTCTATCACGGGCTGCTTCCTGGGGGTGGAGGCCTGGTCGAGGACCGGGCCGCGGGGACACTAAAGCCCCGAAATCATATCAAGATGGGGCAGGGGATGGCAAGACGGTGAAAGGAAGCGGCAGAGGATGGGGTTAGAGAGGAAATGAGTGGATAGGTGTTATTGAGGCTCGGGAGGGGAAGGTAGAATGCCACCATACCTGGGGCCAGATTCACGAAGCAGTTACGCAAGCACTTACGAACCTGGGGCCAGATTCACGAAGCAGTTACGCAAGCACTTACGAACCTGGGGCCAGATTCACGAAGCAGTTACGCAAGCACTTACGAACCTGGGGCCAGATTCACGAAGCAGTTACGCAAGCACTTACGAACCTGGGGCCAGATTCACGAAGCAGTTACGCAAGCACTTACGAACCTGGGGCCAGATTCACGAAGCAGTTACGCAAGCACTTGCGAACCTGGGGCCAGATTCACGAAGCAGTTACGCAAGCACTTACGAACCTGGGGCCAGATTCACGAAGCAGTTACGCAAGCACTTACGAACGTGTACATCTTTCGTCAATCTTTGACGGCTTTGGTTACATTTATTAAACAGTTTACAAGCATGAAAACTTGCCAAACAACTGTTGTTATTGTTATAAACAGCCTCCTGGTGCTTCGGAGCTCATTAACTGTTTAATAATTGTAAACAAAGCCGCCAAAGATTGAGAAAAGATGTACAGGTTCGTAAGTGCTTGCGTAACTGCTTCGTGAATCTGGCCCCAGGTTCGTAAGTGCTTGCGTAACTGCTTCGTGAATCTGGCCCCAGGTTCGTAAGTGCTTGCGTAACTGCTTCGTGAATCTGGCCCCAGGTTCGTAAGTGCTTGCGTAACTGCTTCGTGAATCTGGCCCCAGCTTGCCAGCACTATCGTTATGCCCCGAAATCTGGAAATAAACCAGCTCAGCTCCTCTAACTATGGGACAGCAACGTTCCTTCGTTGACACAGGTGAACGCGGGCGGGGGGTTATCTTAAGGTTATCTTGAGATGATTTCGGGGCTTTTAATGTCCCTGCGGCCCGGTCCTCGACCAGGCCTCCACTCCCCAGGAAGCAGCCCGTGACAGCTGACTAACACCCAGGTACCTATTTTACTGCTAGGTAACAGGGGCATAGGATGAAAGACACTCTGCCCATTGTTTCTCGCCGGCGCCCGGGATCGCACCCGGGACCACAGGATCACAGTCCAGCGTGCTGTCCGCTCGGCTCCCCGGGTAGATACAGACGTCCCCACTTCCAACGGTCCCAGGATTTACAGCCGGAGATAAGATGATGCCGGTGTCTGGTTGCGAAATGATTCTGGGGGCTGAGGAGCAGCGGCGGGCGAGACATCTCCCGACTGACAGAGATAGCCTGCGATAAGGAAGATACAAGACCTTCGAAGATGAAACAGGGAAATGAAGAGAGGTCACGTTAACATAGGAGATGTTAAGGAGGCAGAGAACAAGGTAGAGGATGATGGTGACTCCACTCAGGTTGGCCGCAAGTCATGGTGTGTGAGGGGCACCCCTGATGCTCCTGTCCCCCTTGCCATGTCAAGTGGCCTAACTCAGGACATGATTTTACGCACTCTTCGCCCTAGAGGGAGAAGAGTGCGTAATTGTCGTCTTTTATGGCCTTGTGTGATTATCTACATGTGGTTTACAGGATAAGGTTATGTTGACGGGGCCCAGTCTTGCTTTGTGTGTGTGTGTGTGTGTACTCACCTAGTTGTGCTTGTGGGGGTTGAGCTCTGGCTCTTTGGTCCCGCCTCTCAACTGTCAATCAACAGGTGTACAGGTTCCTGAGCCTATTGGGCTCTATCATATCTACACTTGAAACTGTGTATGGAGTCAGCCTCCACCACATCACTTCCTAATGCATTCCATTTGTCAACCACTCTGACACTAAAAAAGTTCTTTCTAATATCTCTGTGGCTCATTTGGGCACTCAGTTTCCACCTGTGTCCCCTAGTGCGTGTTCCCCTTGTGTTAAATAGCCTGTCTTTATCAACCCTTTATGTGTGTGTGTGTGTGTGTACTCACCTATGTGTGTGTGTGTGTGTGTGTGTGTGTGTGTGTGTGTGTGTGTGTGTGTGTGTGTGTGTGTGTTTACTAGTTGTGTTTTTGCGGGGGTTGAGCTTTGCTCTTTCGGCCCGCCTCTCAACTGTCAATCAACTGTTTACTAACTACTTTTTTTTTCCCCCACACCACACACACACACACACACACACCCCAGGAAGCAGCCCGTGACAGCTGACTAACTCCCAGGTACCTATTTACTGCTAGGTAACAGGGGCACTTAGGGTGAAAGAAACTTTGACCATTTGTTTCTGCCTCGTGCGGGAATCGAACCCGCGCCACAGAATTACGAGTCCTGCGCGCTATCCACCAGGCTACGAGGCCCCCGACGAGGCCTGTGTGTGTGTGTGTGTGTGTGTGTGTGTGTGTGTGTGTGTGTGTGTGTGTGTGTGTGTGCGTGTGTGTGTGTGTGTGTGTGTGTGTGTGTACTTACCTAGTTGTGCTTGCGGGGGTTGAGCTCTGGCTCTTTGGTCCCGCCTCTCAACTGTCAATCAACTGGTGTACAGATTCCTGAGCCTACTGGGCTCTATCATATCTACACTTGAAGCTGTGTATGGAGTCAGCCTCCACCACATCACTGCCTAACACTTTCCATTTGTCTACTACTCTGACACTGAAAAATTCTTTCTAACGTCTTTATGGCTCATTGTAGAGCTCATTGTCTTGTAGAGCTCTGGAACTTTTCCTCTTGTCTGTTCTACTTCCCTTCCATTTCTCTATCCCACTGGATTTGTCACTGAAAGTCCCCCATCCTGCTGTAGTCCCTGTATTTGTAGTTTCTATTATTCAACAGGTTTCTTCACGGAATCAATTCCTTCAGCTCGGATCCGGTCGGCCGAGCGGACAGCACGCGGGACTTGTGATCCTGTGGTCCTGGGTTCGATCCCAGGCGCCGGCGAGAAACAATGGGCAGAGTTTCTTTCACCCTATGCCCCTGTTACCTAGCAGTAAAATAGGTACCTGGGTGTTAGTCAGCTGTCACGGGCTGCTTCCTGGGGGTGGAGGTCTGGTCGAGGACCGGGCCGCGGGGACACTAAAGCCCCGAAATCATCTCAAGATAACCTCAAGATAACCATCTATTCAAGCATTATGGTCGCTAGCTCCTAAAGGCTTCTCATACTCTTTTTTTTTCAACATCTGCTTAATTTTGGGAAAACACCAAGTCTAGTGTTGCTGGTAGATTGTGTCTACCAGCAACACTAGACTTGGTGTTGGCTAGTTCAAGAACCAACACTCTCGTTGGTTCTTGATCATACCTTGAAGCGGTTCTGGGAGTTCTTCTACTCCCCCAAGCCCGGCCCGAGGCCAGGTATGAAGTTCTGGGAGTTCTTCTACTCCCCAAGCCCGGCCCGAGGCCAGGTATGAAGTTCTGGTAGTTCTTCTACTCCCCCAAGCCCGGCCCGAGGCCAGGCATGAAGTTCTGGGAGTTCTTCTACTCCCCAAGCCCGGCCCGAGGCCAGGCATGAAGTTCTGGTAGTTCTTCTACTCCCCAAGCCCGGCCCGAGGCCAGGTATGAAGGTCTGGGAGTTCTTCTACTCCCCAAGCCCGGCCCGAGGCCAGGCATGAAGTTCTGGTAGTTCTTCTACTCCCCAAGCCCGGCCCGAGGCCAGGTATGAAGTTCTGGGAGTTCTTCTACTCCCCAAGCCCGGCCCGAGGCCAGGCATGAAGTTCTGGGAGTTCTTCTACTCCCCAAGCCCGGCCCGAGGCCAGATTATCTTGAGATTCTTCTTGAGACGATTTCGGGGCTGTTTAGTGTCCCCGCGGCCCGGTCCTCGACCGGGCCTCCACCCCCAGGAAGCAGCCCGTGACAGCTGACTAACACCCAGGTACCTATTTTACTGCTAGGTAAAAGGGGCATAGGGTGAAAGAAACTCTGCCCATTGTTAGTACACAACTGGTATCCAACTGAGACTTTTTACCGTATACATCATACACTTCAATCATAATAAATATACCCACGCACCAAATACACTATTCAATACACACGTAGAAATCACAATAACGTGATGCATCAAATGAACAAAATTTGAGTTTTACCATGTCGTAGCTCAGTCGATTAAGGCAGCGTCTAGGATGTTCCCGGACGCAGGTTCGAATCTTCGTCACGGCCCATGTGAATTTGTTTACACTATTCAACGCCCCACCAAGATGCCTTTGTGAATACAAAACCACTGAGAAATTTCAGTGAGCATCTTGTTGGCGGAAATCCAATAGACCTTCTCACTATCTCTTCTGTATTTATGCAACTTCTCACCAATCACTTGGCCTGGACGGTAGAGTCTCGCTTCATACAGGTCGGCGTTCAATCCCCGACCATCCACAAGTTGTTGGGCACCATTCCTTTCCCCCCCCCCCGTCCCATCCCAAATCCTTATATCCTGACCCCCTTCCAAGTGCTATATAGTCGTAATGGCTTGGTGCTTTCCCCTCATAATTTCCCTCACCCCCCCCCCCAACTACCTCCATCCCTTCTATCTATCTAGTTTGACTATCCGTCTCTCATCCATCCATCCATCTCTCCAGCGAGATCTTCCCTCCCTCCCTCCCTTCCTTCCCCTTTTTAATTGCACTTTCCCCTCAGCTAGTTCCTATAATTATCTTTCCTTCTCCCTCTTCCAAATCACTAATCTCCCAATTATTACTCTCACACCCTCTTCCACCACCCGTTACTTTCCTCTTTCCCATCACACTTCTCTTAAACTCCTCTCCCCTTTCCACCAGCCTTTCCCACCTGTATTATAACATTTCAGTGCACTAAGCCCCATCTCCTTACCAGCTTCAGCTTTATTAAAACATCATTGTATTAATAAACTTAAAATACATTAATGAGTTTCCTGGTGTATTCTACACGCTCAATAATCACCATGTAATACATGAAATTTATTTAAAATAAATCTACATTGCCACAACAGCTTAATCATTTGGGCCTTCAAAATCAATATCTAAAAAAAAACTGTTTGTCCGAGGTTGGAGGCCAGACCCTTGAGGTTAACCTCACCCCAACATGCCAGTATGAGAGGTGCGGGGTATGGGCGTGTCATAGGCCAGTTAGGGTCGGGCTCAATGCTTCGCTTTAACAAATATCAGCATCTGAAGAGACTTCCCTTGTAACTGTCATTAAGTCTGAAATCAGGGATGTGTTTTCCATAGAGTATTTTTTCCATATTTTTTTTTTAGCAGTCAGTAATATAAAATTATGAGAGAGAGAGAGAGAGAGAGAGAGAGAGAGAGAGAGAGAGAGAGAGAGAGAGAGAGAGAGCAATAGAGGTGGAAAGAGGAAAGAAGAGGGGGGGGGGGATAAGCCGAAATGATGATGAGTAGTGAAGGTGGGGAGGGGGAAGATGATGGGGGAAGAGAACTATCAGGAGAAAGCGCCAAGCCATTAGGGTTGGGGGGGGGGGAAGGGGGAGGGAGAAGATGGAGGAGATGGGGCGTGAGGATGGGAATAAGGGATAGATGGGAAGAGAGGGGAGCAATAAAACTAGACATGCGGAATAATTAAGTAATCATCAGACGAAGGCACCACGCCACGAACGACACAAGAAAAGAGAAGGGAAAGAAGATTGATGAGAAAGAAACGGGATAAAGGAGGAGTAGGAAAAACTAAAACAATAAAAAGCCAATACAAAATTATATAGAGAGAATAGGGGGAACTGGAGACAAAAAGAGAGAGTTGGTTGTAGAGAGGAAGGAGAGAGAGAGAGAGAGAGAGAGAGAGAGAGAGAGAGAGAGAGAGAGAGAGAGAGAGAGAGAGAGAGAGAGAGGAAGGAAAGGAGGGAGGAGACGAAAGGGGGAAAGGGAGGGGAAGGAGGGAAAGGAGGAAGGAGAGAAAAAAGAAAGGAGAGAAAGGGAGGGAAAGAGGTTAGGGAAGAATAAGAACAAATAAAGTGGAAGAGATACAAGAAAGACGAAGAGTACAAGTAAATGGAGAGATAAGAGAGAGAGACTGGAGAGATAAGAGTACACCCATCACCAAGCCCCCCCCCCCCCAACATTCCACACAACATTCCAGTGCCCTTCTCACAACATTCTCACAGATCCTGGTCCACTCTCACATACCATTTATGAGCGGACGAAAATATATATATATATAAGTATCCATCCGCCGGCCTCTACCCACCTAGCCTCTATCCATCACTGCCTCCGTCACCTGCATTCCTAACCTTATCCCTTACACAAGTATTAATTCACGGCAAATAGTACAAAAGACTTCCTTTGTAGCTGTCGTTGTTTAAGATTCAGCTACTGGGAAGAAAAAGTTCCAAGTAGCACGGGATATGGTGAGCCCCGTAGTGGACTTACCTGGCACAGGAGCGGGGCTGTAACTGTAGGCCTTCCCTTTTGACTGTGGTTTTAAATAGGAGCTGCCTCGTGTGGGTCAATAGGCCTTCTGCGGTTAGGTTAATTCTTGTGTTCTTATGAATGGGCATAACAAAGGGGGATATTACTTAGGGTATTAAAAGTATCAACACAAGACAGAACACGAAACAATGGGTATAAATTGGATAAGTTTAGATTTAGGAAAGACCTGGGTAAATACGGGTTCGGTAACAGGTTTGTTTTGCTTCTTGGTGTGCGTTTGTTAACTGGTGTGTGTGTGTGTGTACTCACCTAATTGTACTCACCTAATTGTGCTTGCGGGGGTTGAGCTTTGGCTCTTTGGTCCCGCCTCTCAACTGTCAATCAACTGGTGTGTGTGTGTGTATGTGTGTGTGTGAGAGAGAGAGTGCGTGTGCGCGCGCGCGTGCGTGTGTGTATTTTCTATTTGTGTCTGCAGAATCTAGCTATTAGCTCTTGGATCCCGCCTTTCTAATCAACCTATTATTAACCAATTAATTTTCCTATTAGATCTACTACCTATATTTCTAACACACACACACTCACATCCCCAGGAAACAGCTAATAGCAGCTGTCTAACTCCCAGGGACCTATTTTCTGCTAGGTGAATAAGGATGAAAGAAACTGCCCATTTGTTTGCGCCTCCGCCGGGAATCGAATCCGGGCCATTAGAACTACGACTCCCAAGCGTAGTCCACTCAGCCGGGAGGCCCCAATGAGGTGTGTGTTTTTCTCAAAGATTCGGTCTATCTACAAACACCATCACAAAGAAATTAAACCTGTAAAGAGTGTTATATAAACAAAAATGAACTTTGTTTTCTCTTTAAATCCTTTAAAAGTAAAGATTTAAGCACCTCACAGAAGCGACTTGAGCGCAGTAACTGCAGAAAATTATTAGTCTTTATTAGAAAATTATTTGAAAATTAGTCATTCCTTATCAAGACTACTCATAGCCCAGTCGATTAAGCTACAGCCTCACACGCATGGAGGTCCAGGGTTCGAGACCCCACACAGCCCAGGTAAATGGAATCATTAACTCTATGTTTTTTAGGAAGACGAACTTACGGACATAACGAAGGGGATATTAATGGAGTATTAAAAGTATCAACACAAGACAGAACGCGAAACAATGGGTATAAATTGGACAAGTTTAGATTTAGGAAAGACTTGAGTAAATACTGGTTCGGTAACAGGTTTGTTGATTTGAGGAACCAATTACCACGAAACGTAGTGGAGGTGGGGTCCCTCGATTGTTTCAAGCGTGGGTTGGACAAGTATATGAGTGGGATTGGGTAGTTATAAATAGGTGCTGCCTCGTATGGACCAATAGGCCTTCTAAAGTTACCTTGTTCTTATGTTATGTTCTTAACTTTTCTTGTAAAACACATAACCTTCAATTAGGTCGCACTTTCTTAAGTTTTATGTCTTAGAGTCACTTAAATATATTTTAATAGTTTTCCCCATTGTGTTTATTTAATGTTTTGTGAGAGTTTGATACATTAACTTCAGCTCATATTAGTATTGTATTATTGGGCGCCTGACAGCTGGGTGGACAGCCCTTCGGATTCGTAGTCCTGAGGTTCCGGGTTCGATCCCCGGCGGAGACAAATGGGCAAAATGTTTCTTTTATCGTGATGCACCTGTTCATCTAATAGTAAATAGGTACCTGGGAGTTAGATAGCTGCTACGGCTGCTTCCTGGGGGTGGAGGCCTGGTCGAGGACCGGGCCGTGCGAACGCTAAGCCCCGAAATCATCTCAAGATAACCTCACTGGATGGCTTGTGGCGCCAATATATATAGTTTGTCCTTGGAGTTTATTGTCATTAAAACGCTGATTAGTCACATTACAATTTTATTTTATATACAATCTTCTAATTACAATTATTTATATTTTTAACTTAATTTGAGCTTTGTTCTCTTTCTTATGTTTGTTTCATCTTTGCTTATTATATTTTCTGCTGATCGTGTTTGTACTCACCTAATAGTGCTTGCGGGGGTTGAGTTCTGGCTCTTTGGTCCCGCCTCTCAACCGTCAATCAACTGGTGTACAGGTTCCTGAGCCTACTGGGCTCTATACAGTTGAGCCTACACCGAAGTGTTGATAATAAGACAGTTTATATTACTAAGACGTTGTACTGACACTACTGAAAAAAATGTTATGTACCATTTTATTTGTTTATATATGGAAGATTTCCCACTTTCTGTCAATCCAGTCGGAGACCAGGGGCCAGATTCACGAAGCAGTTACGCAAGCACTTACGAACCTGTACATCTTTTCTCAATCTTTGGCGGCTTTGTTTACAATTATTAAACAGTTAATGAGCTCCGAAGCACCAGGAGGCTGTTTATAACAATAACAACAGTTGATTGGCAAGTTTTTATGCTTGTAAACTGTTTAATAAATGTAACCAAAGCCGTCAAAGATTGAGGAAAGGTGTACACGGTCGTAAGTGCTTGCGTAACTGCTTGGTGAATCTGGCCCCAGATGTCTGGTGCTAGCTTCTATAAAGTTTGCAGGGTGGCTGGTGGGGGCAAGGGGACTGTCATAGGTGGGTCTGGGGTCGGCCCACCTATGTAGCGTGCATCATATGATAAATAGTTAGGCTGTTGAGACAATTGATCTTTATTAACGTCACCTGAAGGACTCTAACCTTCCCTGCCTGCCTCTGTGTTATGTGAGATCATTGTTGTCTCTTTTATGGTGGTTCATCAGGAGCCCCCAAGTGCCTGCCTGGCGCTGGGCTCGAACCATTACCAATATTGACGACTTAACCCTTGATTACGTCATGCTGTGGCTTGCATACTGAGACCTAAGACAAGGCTACTTTAAATTTCAAATGGGCTCTTCGCATACTCTCTCCCACATGGACATAACACAAAAATGTCGCAGCCATCCGTTTCGTCTATGATTAACTGTTAGATAAAACAGATTTTCTCATTACGGAAAAAAAATGTGTTTAATGCATCTTCAAGCTAAACAAGTACACAAAAAAATAAACATAAATAAAAAAAAAAAGATCGCATTAAACACTCCAAAATTTCCCTTTAGGCGAAATTGGTGGTCAAACAGTGGACGCTGAGCAAGGGATCAGGTCCAATTACCTTTAGCATCAGCCTATAAAAACCCCAGCAAGACTGCACCAAAACCCCTTAAACGCAGTTGCAAATTCCAAGAGTGGAGTTGGGTGGGCCCCATTAAAGGTCGGTAACCAGTACGGACACCGCGGGACACTGCGTGATTGGCCAGTTTAATTGTTGGGGGGGGGGGGGGTAATTTCCAGGCTTCTCCTGGGTGACATTCTTGGCCCTCAGCGCGACGCCCCGTCCCTTCTCCCCCCCCCCCCGCCTTCTGCCAGATGCAAACAAAAAACAATAACAAAAAAAGGTGGCTACCATTGCCGCCATAACCGCTCCCGACCATCGTCGCACGACGGCGCCACGACCACCTAAGTACGACCCAACAAACAAAAGACTACAACTCACGACCACGTCACCCACCACACCACAACCATACCAATCCGCCACCACCACACCACAACCATACCAATCCGCCCCCACCAC
>NC_091204.1:12446326-12448826 GCF_040958095.1 Procambarus clarkii
ACCCTGCACAACAGGTTCTGACAACCCTGGGCCGCCTGACCCAGGGAAACGGTGCACTTGAGACCATACCATTGGAGAGACAGGAGAGGGAGCCTGGGGAGCCCAGCAGGGGGTGGATGCTGCCAATGTCTGGAGGGCAAGTGGTGATCACATCTCACCAGGAGGAGCATGAGGAGGTGAAAGTGAAGGAAGGAGGAGAGGAGGAGGAAGAGGGGAAGGATTATGAGGTGCAGGGGGAGGGGGAAGGGCGGTGAAGATGATTTAACATGAAACAAAAGTGAGGAAAGGAACGCCAAGCTACTTAGGCGAAGGAAAGACAGACGAGGAGAGAGAGAGAGAGAGAGAGAGAGAGAGAGAGAGAGAGAGAGAGAGAGAGAGAGAGAGAGAGAGAGAGAGAGAGAGAGAGAGAGAGAGACGTATAAATGAGAAAGATGAGAAACAACATAACAAAAAAAAATTCAAGACAAGAAGTGAGAGAAAATCGAATTTGTCCTCGCAAGAGGCGGGTGATTACAACACTATATAAGGCAGGAAGACCCACAGCACAGCCTCTAACAGGAGAAAGAAAACAGCGCCTCAAGAATAACACAGTTCACCATAAACGTCAAGAATCAAAGAAAACGACAATAAACACAGCAGGGAGCAGAGGTTTTCACTGTTCCGTTCCGTGAATATTTCCATTCTATAAGAGCCGCCTATCCTCCTCTTCACACGGTACTTATTGCAACGATGGTTGCAATAAGTACTGTTCACACGGGACTTCTTGCAACCATCGTGCATACAATGACGCAATGGCCAGTTAGAAAGTACAATCTGGTACTACTGAATTTGAACAAGATATTTATGTTGCTAATAAAACTTAACCTTATCATCCTAGGCCTAATTCAGGCTATCTGAGGGGCTAATATAGTACATATATGTGCTATACTAGGCCTAAAAATGTTCACGTTTCATGTTAGGTTTCATTTTTTTCAAAACACACGAACAAAAGGTGAATAGTACCAAAGTCGACTTTCTAATTGTCCAACAATATATACATGTACATATATCTATATATATGTACTTTCAACAATATATATATGTACTCTGGCCTACATAGTTACACCAGGGACTACCTAAACAGGAAGACGGGTTGAGGAGAGTTGATGAAAGCTTTAAACACAATAAAATAGAAAGGAAAAAGTTATAAAAAGAGGAAAACACAAATAAAGTGCATAATAAGGTGACATAAACTGCGACTGAGGACGATAATGAAACTAATGAACGTACAGAGCACAGAATATAGGGAAGGGGGGGGGGAGGAGGGAGGAAAAGAAGAAATAAAGGAGAATATAATAAAATTAAGACAGGAAAACCTGTCTTAACCTGAAACTGGGTACGAGATGGACTGTCGTTTTCGTTCTAAACTGAAGAGTATGAGGGGGAACTGAAGAGTATGAGGGGGAACTGAAGAGTATGAGGGGGAACTGAAGAGTATGAGGGGGAACTGAAGAGTATGAGGGGGAACTGAAGAGTATGAGGGGGAACTGAAGAGTATCAGGGGGAACTGAAGAGTATGAGGGGGAACTGAAGAGTATGAGGGGGAACTGAAGAGTATGAGGGGGGATCTGAAGAGTATGAGGGGGAACTGAAGAGTATCAGGGGGAACTGAAGATTATCAGGGGAACATAAGAGTATCAGGGGGAACTGAAGAGTATCAGGGGGAACTGAAGAGTATCAGGGGGAACTGAAGAGTATCAGGGGGAACTGAAGAGTATCAGGGGGAACTGAAGAGTATCAGGGGGGACTGAAGAGTAGTAGGGGGAACATAAGAGTATCAGGGGGAACATAAGAGTATCAGGGGGAACATAAGAGTATCAGGGGGAACTGAAGAGTATCAGGGGGAACTGAAGAGTATCAGGGGGAACTGAAGAGTATCAGGGGGAACTGAAGAGTATCAGGGGGAACTGAAGAGTATCAGGGGGAACTGAAGAGTATCAGGGGGAACTGAAGAGTATCAGGGGGGGACATAAAAGGTTGAATTAGTCAAGACATGGTCAAGCAACAAGCAAGAAAGGACCTTGTTAACTACCAGAACACGCCCCGCCCAGCCTGGAGGGGCAGTAGCGTGGGCTTAAACCCCGTCTTATGAGCGGTTATGTGTCGTGGGAGATGGTGCTGGGGCTCCGGCCTCACACATGTCAACTCCGGCACCCCGGTCGGCCGACCGGACAGCACGCTGGACTTGTGATCCTGTGGTCCCGGGTTCGATCCCGGGCGCCGGCGAGAAACAATGGGCAGAGTTTCTTTCACCCTATGCCCCTGTTACCTAGCAGTAAAATAGGTACCTGGGAGTTAGTCAGCTGTCACGGGCTGATTCCTGGGGGTGGAGGCCTGGTCGAGGACCGGGCCGCGGGGACACTAAAGCCCCGAAATCATCTCAAGATAATCTCAAGATAACCCTTAAGAGGGAAGGTGGGGGGGGAGGGGTAAGGCGGGGGGGGGGGTAAGGGGGAAGGTA
>NC_091204.1:12456326-12488826 GCF_040958095.1 Procambarus clarkii
AGGTGACAGCAGCAGGAAGCGACAGCAGCAGAAGTGACAGCAGCAGGTGACAGCAGTAGTAGGCGACAGCAGCAGTAGAGATGACAGCAGCAGGAGGCGACAGCAGCAGTAGAGATGACAGCAGCAGTAGAGGTGACAGCAGCAGGAGGCGACAGCAGCAGTAGAGATGACAGCAGTAGTAGAGGTGACAGCAGCAGGAGGTGACAGCAGCAGTAGGCGACAGCAGCAGTAGAGATGACAGCAGCAGGAGGCGACAGCAGCAGTAGGCGACAGCAGCAGTAGAGGTGACAGCAGCAGGAGGCGACAGCAGCAGTAGAGATGACAGCAGTAGTAGAGGTGACAGCAGCAGTAGAAGTGACAGCAGCAGGTGACAGCAGCAGTAGAGATGACAGCAGCAGGAGGCGACAGCAGCAGCAGGAGGCGACAGCAGCAGTAGGCGACAGCAGCAGTGGAGGTGACAGCAGCAGGAGGCGACAGCAGCAGTAGAGATGACAGCAGTAGTAGAGGTGACAGCAGCAGGAAGCGACAGCAGCAGTAGAAGTGACAGCAGCAGGTGACAGCAGCAGTAGGCGACAGCAGCAGTAGAGATGACAGCAGCAGGAGGCGACAGCAGCAGTAGAGATGACAGCAGCAGTAGAGGTGACAGCAGCAGGAGGCGACAGCAGCAGTAGAGATGACAGCAGTAATAGAGGTGACAGCAGCAGGAGGCGACAGCAGCAGTAGAAGTGACAGCAGCAGGAGGTGACAGCAACAGTAGAGATGGCAGCAGCAGGAGGCGACAGCAGCAGTAGGCGACAGCAGCAGTAGAGGTGACAGCAGCAGCAGGTGACAGCAGCAGGTGACAGCAGTAGAGGTGACAGCAGCAGTAGGCGACAGCAACAGTAGAGGAGACAGCAACAGTAGAGGTGACAGCAGCAGGAGGCGACAGCAGCAGTAGAGGTGACAGCAGCAGGAGGCGACAGCAGCAGTAGAGGTGACAGCAGCAGTAGAGGTGACAGCAGCAGGAGGCGACAGCAACAGTAGAGGTGACAGCAGCAGTAGAGGTGACAGCAGCAGTAGAGGTGACAGCAGCAGTAGAGGTGACAGCAGCAGGAGGCGACAGCAGCAGTAGAGGTGACAGCAGCAGTAGAGGTGACAGCAGCAGGAGGCGACAGCAGCAGTAGAGGTGACAGCAGCAGGAGGTGACAGCAGCAGGAGGCGACAGCAACAGTAGAGGTGAGAGCGGCAGGCGACAGCAGCAGTAGAGGTGACAGCAGCAGTAGAGGTGACAGCAGCAGGAGGCGACAGCAGCAGTAGAGGTGACAGCAGCAGGTGACAGCAGCAGGAGGCGACAGCAACAGTAGAGGTGACAGCAGCAGGAGGCGACAGCAGCAGTAGAGGTGACAGCAGCAGGAGGTGACAGCAGCAGTAGAGGTGACAGCAGCAGTAGGCGACAGCAGCAGTAGAGGCGACAGCAGCAGTAGGCGACAGCAACAGTAGAGGTGACAGCAGCAGGAGGCGACAGCAGCAGTAGAGGCGACAGCAGCAGCAGGCGACAGCAGCAGTAGGCGACAGCAACAGTAGAGGTGACAGCAGCAGTAGAGGTGACAGCAGCAGTAGGCGACAGCAGCAGTAGAGGCGACAGCAGCAGTAGGCGACAGCAACAGTAGAGGTGACAGCAGCAGGAGGCGACAGCAGCAGTAGAGGTGACAGCAGCAGTAGAGGTGACAGCAGCAGTAGAGGTGACAGCAGCAGTAGAGGTGACAGCAGCAGTAGAGGCGACAGCAGCAGTAGAGGTGACAGCAGCAGGAGGCGACAGCAGCAGTAGAGGTGACAGCAGCAGTAGAGGCGACAGCAACAGTAGAGGTGACAGCAGCAGGAGGCGACAGCAGCAGTAGAGGTGACAGCAGCAGTAGAGGTGACAGCAGCAGTAGAGGTGACAGCAGCAGTAGAGGTGACAGCAGCAGTAGGCGACAGCAGCAGTAGAGGCGACAGCAGCAGTAGGCGACAGCAACAGTAGAGGTGACAGCAGCAGTAGAGGCGACAGCAACAGTAGAGGTGACAGCAGCAGGAGGCGACAGCAACAGTAGAGGTGACAGCAGCAGGAGGTGACAGCAGCAGGAGGTGACAGCAGTAGCCCCACACACACACCAACCCACAATAGCATCCCCCACTGTGACACACAGGAGGCGGAGGACCCATCCTGCGCCTCCCAGAGACGAAGCTACTTACCAGGACGCCCCAAGTCAACAACACAATACTGTTACCCGGACCAGTGATATAAACTTTCCTCTTTATAGCTGTCACACTGCCTCTCTGCAGCGCCAGACTGGGGGCCAGAAAAATGCCTTATTTTCCCCCAACCCACAATCAGACTCCACCTCCCTCTCACCCCCAAAAATAAATATCCCGATGTTTCTATACGTTTAGAAGCGTTTATGGAACTATGATTTATTTACTTCGTTCATAAAAGCAGCAAGGGACAGCAAGGACTGACCAAACACACACACACACACACACACACACACACACACACACACACACACACTTACTTCAAGTATGCATATGATAGAGCCCAGTAGGCTCAGGAACCTGTACACCTGTTGATTGACGGTTGAGAGGCGGGACCAAAGAGCCAGAGCTCAACCCCCACAAGCACAGTTGAGTACACACACACACCAGAAGCACGGATAAGCAGAATGCCGTCAGGGACATTAGCAAGACGCGAACATCGTGACAGCCTCCATGCACGTTAATAAGAAGGCATACCATACACTGCACCACGTATGTGAGACCTGCCCTAAAGTACGCAGCCCTGGCGTCTGGTCCTCCATCTTAATAAAAAAATACTATTAAAATACGCAGTTTGCAAAAGCTACGTAAGAATGGCAACGAAAATGGCTGGAGGAGCTGAAATTAACGATGCTAGAAATGTGTGTAATTACATAGTTGTGCTTGCGGGGGTTGAGCTCTGGCTCTTTGGTCCCGCCTCTCAACTGTTAACACATCCTCCGAATTGATAGTACGGTTTAATACTAAGTGTAATAAGTACATTTTCTTACTGTTATACATAGTACATAATTGCATTTATGGGGCTGTTACATTTCTCTCCCTATTTATTCTCCTCGTTTTCTGTTAAGACACTCAGAAGTTTAGGAGGAAGTTTTCAAGTACAGTTCGCTATACACAAGTTTTAAATATCAGGAATTTCTTTTTCAGTTTTATTAAACAATAGAGATTTTATACAAAATTTGAAAATATCCTGAGTTACCTTACAATTTATTGATATATTTTAGTTTTGTTTTATTAGTTTTATTAAACTGTAATATCAATATAGATATAGGTTAAGTACTAATTGTAATTAAGAAGCAATAAAATGCTTATCTTCAAACACTAAGAAGGTTAGGTGAGGTCGTGGTTTTCTATTTCAGCTTTTCATGTAAACTAAAATATTCACAATATATTTGACAGTACGGTTGAATACCAAGTGAAAATAAGTACAATTCCTGACTGCTAGGAATAGTACATAATTGCACTTGCGCTGTTACATTTTTCATGGATGGGCTGCAATCAACTGGTGTACAGGTTCCTGAGCCTACTGGGCTCTGTCATATCTGCACTTGAAACTGCATATGGAGTCAGCCTCCACCACATCAGTGCCTAATACATTCCATCTGTTAACTACTCTGACACTGAAAGAGTTCTTTCTAATGTCCCTGTGGCTCATTTGGGTACTCAGTCTCCACCTGTGTCCCCTTGTTAGCGTACCACCAGTGTTAAACAGTTTATCTTTATCTAGCCTGTCAATTCCTGAGAATTTTGTACATAGATAGGTACTGATCATGTCTCCCTTTACTCTTCTGTCTTCCAGTGTCATGAGGTGCATTTCACGCAGCCTTTCCTCGTAACTCATGCCTCTTAGCTCTGGGACTAGCCTAGTGGCATACCTCTGAACTTTTTCCAGCTTCGTCTTGTGCTTGACAAGGTACGGGCTCCATGCTGGGGCCGCATACTCCAGGATTGGTCTTACATATGTGGTATACAAGGTTCTGAATGATTCCTTTCGCAGGTTCCTGAAGGCAGTTCTGATGTTAGCCAGCCTCGCATACGCCGCAGATGTTATTCTCTTAATGTGGGCTTCAGGAAACAGGTTTGGTGTGATATCAACTCCAAGATCTATTTCTGTGTGTGTACTCTGGTATGTGTGTGTGTGTGTGTGTGTGTGTGTGTGTGTGTGTGTGTGTGTGTGTGTGTGTGTGTGTGTGTGAGAGAGAGAGATGGATGAAAGTATAAGTAAATTAGTAAAAACTTTGATGTATAGATATGGACATGAACGACGGACTTACGCTTAAACAAAGACGTATTACTGTGTTTTAACATTTAATAAGCGTGACTGTATAGTCTGCGTTTGCCAACATAGGTCATAGCGAGTTCGTTCAATATTATTTAAGTCTGCACATTACCCCACAGACAGGCATCAAAAGCTCACTTGGAGCGCCTCCATTCCAACTACACAACAATCCACATTACACAAAAATAGATTTTTGACGGATACACGGTCAAATACCCAGGAACGCTAATAGATCCTGCAACAGCCTACAACAATTCGGTCGTTAGTCTTGGCCTAAACAAAGGTGCCTGAGCAGTCTATTGTGTAATACGAGGTCCCAGCAACCCACAAGTCGGCTTTCTCCCAGCGAGTGACGGATAGACGCGGCTCCTACCCTTGTCGGTTCATTACTTACGAAGCATTGGAGTCTCCCCATGGCAGGGTTGGCGGGGAGCCGGCCGCCGCGGGCTCTGTAGGTGTTCCTAGCCCACCACTCGGGCTAGCTAGCTATGTTGCTAGCCCACCATTTGGGCTAGCTAGCTAGTATATGTGTAAACACATCGCTAACCCTGTCCACGGAGGACACAAGAAATGTATATGTGCTGGTTAGTATTGTAAATGTGTAGCCACGTTTGTGATAGAAAAAAACACCAGTGCCAGTATTGATTGATTTGATTGTTGCTGCCGGAGGCGGCTAGTTTATTGTGCACCCCATACCCATCCTGTGAGCGGTAGCGCAAAAAGCATTACAGAGGGCACAAAAGGTCTTTATCAGACCTCATCTATTATTACATAAACAATTTCATCTATCCTTCACATGTGGCACCTATCCTGTGTCTGGCTATCTTAAGAGTTTTGTTTAAGCCTATTTGTAATCTGTTCCCTCCGTCTGACGTTTCAGAAATTGGAACACCTGCCTATTTTTGTTGTCCTTGTTTGACAAATTTTTCAAGAATAGCAACATCCACTTATTTGTGCTAGAGCGACCGTCTCGCTTCATGCAGGTCGGCGTTCAATTCCCGACCGTCCAAGTGGTTGGGCACTCTTTCCCCCCCCCCCAAATCCCTAATCCTTATCCTGATCCCTTCCAAGTGCTATACAATCGTAATGGCTTGGCACATTATCCTGATAATTCCATTCCCTTCATATGTTCATCACGCCAATTAAGAACAGCGATATCTTATGAACTCTGTTATCGTGGTTAATGGAACATCACAGGAACCACTCGTGGGAGTCAGTGCTGAGACAGTCATTCAGTGCTGGGACAGTTATTCAGTAGTGCTGAGACAGACAGTCATTCAGTGCTGGGGGAGGCAGTCATTCAGTGCTGGGACAGTCATTCAGTGCTGGGACAGTCATTCAGTGCTGGGACAGTCATTCAGTGCTGGGACAGTCATTCAGTGCTGGGACAGTCAGTCATTCAGTGCTGGGACAGTCATTCAGTGCTGGGGAGGCAGTCATTCAGTGCTGGGACAGTCAGTCATTCAGTGCTGGGACAGTCATTCAGTGCTGGGACAGTTATTCAGTGCTGAGACAGTCAGTCATTCAGTGCTGGGACAGTCATTCATTGCTGGGACAGTCAGTCATTCAGTGCTGGGACAGTTATTCAGTGCTGAGACAGTCAGTCATTCAGTGCTGGGACAGTCATTCAGTGCTGGGACAGTCATTCATTGCTGGGACAGTCATTCAGTGCTGGGACAGACAGTCATTCAGTGCTGAGACAGTCAGTCATTCAGTGCTGGGACAGTTATTCAGTGCTGAGACAGTCAGTCATTCAGTGCTGGGACAGTCATTCAGTGCTGGGACAGTCATTCAATGCTGGGACAGTCATTCAGTGCTGGGACTGACAGTCATTCAGTGCTGGGACAGTCATTCATTGCTGGGACAGTCATTCAGTGCTGGGACAGACAGTCATTCAGTGCTGGGACAGTCATTCAGTGCTGGGACAGACAGTCATTCAGTGCTGGGACAGACAGTCATTCAGTGCTGGGACATGAAACCAAATGGGAGCCGGTCGGCCGAGCGGACAACACGCTGGACTTGTGATCCTGTGGTCCTGGGTTCGATCCCAGGCGCCGGCGAGAAACAATGGGCAGAGTTTCTTTCACCCTATGCCCCTGTTACCTAGCAGTAAAATAGGTACCTGGGTGTTAGTCAGCTGTCACGGGCGCTTCCTGGGGGTGGAGGCCTGGTCGAGGACCGGGCCGCGGAGACACTAAAAGCCCCGAAATCATCTCAAGATAACCTCAAGATAACCTCAAGATAACACTCAGTTCCTTTTCCCTCCAACTGATCTCCTCCCACTGTCCAAGTGGTAGGAGATTAATTGCGGAAAAGTCATTTGTGAACACTCCATTGAGCTCGTCACAAATGTCTTTATCATTTTCTGTACACTCGCCTCTACGTCAGGCTGCGAGCAGCCGCGTCTAACAGCCTGGTTGATCAGTCCAGCAACCAGGAGGCCTGGTCGACGACCGGGCCGCGGGGACACTAAGCCCCGGAAGCACCTCAAGGTAGGTAGGTAGCCTCCTATGCAACCTAATCACTTAGTCATTCACTCTCTTTTCCCCTAGTTATATAAATATATAGGAGTCTTGGTTGCATCTTTTTCATATATTTTTATATAGGTTCCAAGTCCTATTGCATTTATTCCCAGGACACAATGATCACTGGCTCCTAGTGGTATTTTCTTCTCCAAGTTCTTGATATTTTTCTCAGTCTGGGTGAAGATGAGGACCAGGTAGGCTTGGTGAATCTCCCTTTTCTTGTGTCACCCTTAACATGTTAAGACGTTTCTTTCCACAACTTATATAAATTTAGCTCCCCACGTGTCTTCTCCTTCCTGGGGGTTTCTCCATTCCCAGTCGATCTCCCCACGAATTAGGTCCCCCATGACTTGTAGTTAGGCTCTCATTGTGAGTGATGTTGTTGGGATGTAATTCATCTGTAATTCATCATCTACTTATTGTTGTCATTGTGTTCCTGTTTAGGTCGTCTGTTGCTTCCTGGGGGGGGGGGGGGGGGGGGTTGTAAATCACCAGGATCACTATATGTTTCCCATCTGCTGAGTTCCAGTGATGTGTACTCACCTAGTTGTGCTTGCGGGGGTTGAGCTCTGGCTCTTTGGTCCCGCCTCTCAACTGTCAATCAACAGGTGTACAGGTTCCTGAGCCTACTGGGCTCTATCATATCTACACTTGAAACTGTGTATGGAGTCAGCCTCCACCACATCACTTCCTAATGCATTCCATTTGTCAACCACTCTGACACTAAAAAAGTTATTTCTAATATCTCTGTGGCTCATTTGGGCGCTCAGTCTCCACCTGTGTCCCCTAGTGCGTGTGCCCCTTGTGTTAAACAGCCTGTCTTTATCAACCCTGTCGATTCCCTTGAGAATCTTGAATGTGGTGATCATGTCCCCCCTAACTCTTCTGTCTTCCAACGAAGTGAAGTTCAATTCCCGTAGTCTCTCCTCGCAGCTCATACCTCTCAGCTCGGGTACTAGTCTGGTGGCAAACCTTTGAACCTTTTCCAGTTTAGTCTTATGCTTGACTAGATATGGACTCCATGCTGGAGCCGCATACTCCAGGATTGGTCTGACATATGTGGTATATAATGTTCTGAAAGATTCCTTACGCAAGTTTCTAAAGGCCGTTCTTATGTTAGCCAACCTGGCATATGCTGATGTTATCCTCTTGATATGAGCTTCAGGAGACAGGTCTGGCGTGATATCAACCCCCAGGTCTTTCTCTCTCTCTGACTCTTGAAGTATTTCATCTCCCAAGTGATACCTTGTATCTGGTCTCCTGCTTCCTACCCCTATCTTCATTACATTACATTTGCTTGGGTTAAACTCTAACAGCCATTTGTTCGACCATTCCTGCAGCTTGCCCAGGTCTTCTTGAAGCCTCAAGCTGTCCTCCTCTGTCTTAATCCTTCTCATAATTTTGGCGTCGTCAGCAAACATTGAGAGGAATGAGTCTATACCCTCTGGGAGATCATTTACGTATATCAGAAACAGGATGTGTGTGTGTGTGTGTGTGTGTGTGTGTACTCACCTAGTTGTGTTTGTGGGGGTTGAGCTCTGGCTCTTTGGTCCCGCCTCTCAAGCGTCAATCAACAGGTGTACAGGTTCCTGAGCCTACTGGGCTCTATCATATCTACACTTGAAATTGTGTATGGAGTCAGCCTCCACCACATCACTTCCTAATGCATTCCATTTGTCAACCACTCTGACACTAAAAAACTTCTTTCTAATATCTCTGTGGCTCATTTGGGCGCTCAGTTTCCACCTGTGTCCCCTAGTGCGTGTGCCCCTTGTGTTAAATAGCCTGTCTTTATCTGCCCTATCAATTCCCTTCAGAATCTTGAATGTGGTGATCATGTCCCCCCCTAATTCTTCTGTCTTCCAGCGTGCGTGCGTGCGTGTGTGTGTGTGTGTGTGTGTGTGTGTGTGTGTGTGTGTGTGCGCGTGTGTGTGTGTGTGTGTGTGTGTGTGTGTGTGTGTGTGTGTGTGTGTGTGTGTGTGTGTGTGTGTGTGAGTGTGTGTGTGTGTGTGTGTGTGTGAGAGAGGAGAAGGGTGGTGTGTTGCGTCTCACGGTAGTCTGGCTTAATAAAATATCGGGGGGTTATAAGACACGGGGCGGCGACCATTAATTGGTCGGGTCCAGTGATATATCGGCCCTACCCGAGGCTGCCTTTACGTGAGGTTGTGTGCGCTACCTCCCACCTCCACAACCCCCACACACCCCACAGCAAGCCTAGGTATAACAGTCAAGAATTACATGGAGGATTAACACTAAGTCATATTAGGAAGAGATAGAGGGCGTGCAGAAATAACAGGGGTTGAGGAGGTCGTCTAATCTTTGGAATCTAGGACGAAACATTCTGAGGGCGTTTTGCAGTCCAGTGGCATATCTGGTACAAGTTAGGGTTCGAGTCTGGTTGAGCGTTGACACTAACACCTCCACCCCCTGCTGTGTGCTCTCTCCACCCTCCTTGACCGTCAATCTCAACCCCAACACACAGGCTCCGATCCCTCCCAGTTCCATACCTCCCTCAAATATCACGTTCTTAATAACAATTTCTTCTCAACGAATACAATTTGCACGCTTGCAAATATGCAAATATTAGTATATTTAGAATATATATTGTGGTTAGACACATTATTCATCACGTGTTACTTTCTTCGTGATTTACATACATCCGTGTAATGTCTATTATAGATATCTCTTGATATTTCCCACAAATCAATGCTCGCCTGACTTCAAAATCTAAATCATTTTTTACGTTTTGTTTTGTAACTGAAATAGACAAGAGACAGATACACTGATTTAAATGTACATATGCAAGAGCACAATAGGCTTTGGAATCTAAGAATCGAGGCGGACGGATACACACACATAGTAAGGGGAGACATGATCACAACCTACAAAGTCCTCAGGGGAATCGACCGGGTAAACAAGGATAAACTATTCAACACCGGTGGTACGCGAACAAGGGGACACAGGTGGAAATTGAGTACCCACATGAGCCACAGAGACGTTAGAAGGAACTTTTTCAGTGTCAGAGTAGTTAACGGATGGAATGCAGTGATGTGGTGGAGGCTGACTCCACACACAGTTGTAAATGTAGATATGATAGAGCCCAGTAGGCTCAGGAATCTGTACACCAGTTGATTGACAGTTGAGGGCGGGACCAAAGAGCCATAGCTCAACCCCCGCAAGCACAAATAAGTGAGTACAAATAGGTGAGTACATACAAGATTCTCAGAGGAATTGATAGGGTAGATAAAGACAGGCTATTTAACACAAGGGGCACACGCACTAGGGGACACAGGTGGAAATTGAGTGCCCAAATGAGCCACAGAGACGTTAGAAAGAATTTTTTCAGTGTCAAGAGTAGTAGACAAATAGAATGCATTAGAAAGTGATGTGATGGAGGCTGACTCCATACACAGCTTCAAGTGTAGATATGATAAGAGCCCAGTAGGCTCAGGAACTTGTACATTAGTTGGTTGACAGTTGAGAGGCGGGACCAAAGAGCCAGAGCTCAATCCCCCGCAAGCACAATTAGCTAAGCACAATTAGGTAAGTACACACACACACACACACACACACACACACACACACACACACACACACACACACACACACACACAGCCAACCATGACCCTCCATCACAAGCGCCAATAAGCTTATCAGATACGGCACAAAAATAACTCCAATATATATATTCCCTGAGAGAAAGCATTATACACAAACAAACAATAACGCTGATAGGGGAAAATGCGACAAATGTGGTGTGTAAAAAAAAAACACAAAAAAAAAAAAACAGGCAATTACTTTACGCTTGGTGGAACAAGCGACAGTTTCAGAGGGCAATCTAAAGATATATAATAACATAAATAGTATTATCTAACGCTGGATCTGGTGTAAAAAACAGCAAAGTGCGCTCTGGTGCGATCCCGGCCCGACTGGTGAGTGCTCTTTCCCTTGACATGTAAACTATTCTATTCTAGTTTAATGACCAGCCGCCGACTCGCATATTTGGTCGCTAAAACAATTAAAAGGAGAAACAGGGGGTAGAAATAGCCTAAGCTACTCTATCCCTTTGAGATGTATTTATTGCTTATCTCAATAAACATACTTGAACTTGAAAGGAGAAACAGACGCCGCGCGAGTAGAACTGGCGGATTTTTGCAACTGCTGAAAGTGAGTTGTGAAACTATCGCGCGAGGCTCGTCTGAATTCCGTTCTTATTGACAAACTAATTAGGTTCATACTTATTAGGTGTATGCGTTTTGTAGGTACAAGTTAGGGTACGTGCCCATCATATGGGCATATGGGTACGCCATGCCCATATGATGGGCTATAGTGTTTGTGTCAAGCTCTGTGGTACTAAGATGCCCATCTCCCAGGATGCTGTGTCAAGAGCCTGCTCTGTGGCACTAAGATGCCCATCTCCCAGGATGCTGTGTCAAGAGCCTGCTCTGTGGCATTAAGATGCCCATCTCCCAGGATGCTGTGTCAAGAGCCTGCTCTGTGGCACTAAGATGCCCATCTCCCAGGATGCTGTGTCATATAAACGGACCACTTTGAATATATTATGATGCTTTCCTCGACCCAGGAGTGGATAAAATAACTGCAAAGTTTATAACTTATAACTTAAAGTAACTTATATGACGACCTACTTCTGGAGTTTTCATTTTGTTCACCACATACGTAGGATTTCTGACGCTTGTAAACTTAGTGTATATAAACTACAAAAATTATACACTTTCGTGAAAGTGTTTGTAATATGCATAACATGTATAATTAAAATCGAATGACCAATTCGAATCACATGAATTATTTACATGTTCAGATGCCTAATACACGAATCATATACATGTGTATGCATTCTATGTATCATGAATATATATTTTATGAATTAAGTAAACAAAACAGTGACGAAAATGTTCAATAGGCATTTAAATTACAATACCAAATTAGCAATTGACATTCCAGTGATTCTAATAAAAGGTTCCAACAAAGGACTTGTTCAATATTTAATGGCGAATCAACGACTGACCCCAAGTCTCATTACATTATTCAGAAAAAGCCATTTTTAACGCTCCCGAAAACATTAAAACGAGAAATGCTATCTTCTCATTCAACGAGTGATCAACGAGTGATGAGTGATCAGCGAGTGATCAATGAGTGATCAACGAGTGAGACATTCAACGAGTGACCAGTTTTAGACGAGTATAAGACGTTCAACGAGTCGTCACATGTCAAGTAACAAGTGTTCAACGCGAGACCTAGTTAAATAACAGTCAATTTTTTTTTTTACATTTTAACAAAAAACAACAAAAAACACACTATAATGTTCAGTTCAGATGTTGTAAATAGTATATATATATATATATATATATATATATATATATATATATATATATATATATATATATATATATATATATATATGGACACTAAGAAGAGCAATGTTGCTGATCTCTTGTTACTGTTGATAATATTGTGACCAGCATCCTGCATATTTAGAGAAATGTAGATTATTGTCATTGAAGTAAAATATAATGAACATGAGAAGTGTCTGAACAGGTCTCAGCTATATCGATACACGGTGTGTGTGTGTGTGTGTGTGTGTGTGTGTGTGTGTGTGTGTGTGTGTGTGTGTGTGTGTGTGTGTGTGTATCCACCTAGTGCACCTAGATGTGCTTGCGGGGGTTGAGCTCTGCTCTTTCGGCCCGCCTCTCAACTGTTACTAATTTAAAAAGCATCCCGCCAAACACACACCGAAACTACGACGTTGGTACAACGTTCGAACAAGTTTTAACACCTCCTAACCAGTTATAACAACCAATATAGCAAGTTGTAACAGCGTTCTAATACGTCATAAACACGTTAAGCCAACATGTAACAACTTTATTACAAGTTGTAACAAGCGGAAAATAGAGACAGTTTCGGTTTGTGTTTCCAGGGTTCCATCCATGTCCCCTCGTTCTGTTATTATTCCGTGTGAACATTTATTCTATTTCCACTTTGTCAATTCCTCTGAGTATTTTATACGTTCCTATCATATCCCCTCTCTCCCTTTTTTTTCTAGGGTCGTAAAGCTCAGTTCCTTCAGGCACTCTTCATACCCCATCCCTCGTAACGCTGGGACGAGTCTGCATAACGCTGGGACTAGCTGCATACTCTAAGATAAGTCTGACATGTGTGGTATACAAGGTTCTGAATGATTCCTTGAACAAGTTTCTAAAGGAAGTTCTTATGTTGGCCAACCTGGCATATGCCGCTGAAGACATCCTTTTGATGTGGGCTTCAGGGGACAGGTCTGGCGTGATATGAAGCCCAAGTCTTTCTTTCTCTCTCTCTCTCTCTCTCTCTCTCTCTCTCTCTCTCTCTCTCTCTCTCTCTCTCTCTCTCTCTCTCTCTCTCTCTCTCTCTCTGATTCGCGAAGGATTTAATCTCCCAAATGGAAAATTGTATCTGGCCTCATGCTCCCTACACCTATTTGTATTACTTTACATTTGCTCAGGTAAACTCTAATAGCCTCATTCTATTTAAGAATGAATAATTCTTGAATATTAATTAAGATGAGGCTTCTCATCTTGAAGCATCATTCTGTCCTCTGTCTTAATCCTTCTCGTAATTTTGGCATCGTCAGCAAATATGTAGAGGAATAAGTCTATACCCTCTGGGAGATCATTTGCGTATATCAGAAACAAGATAGGTCCGAGTACTGAGCCCTGTGGGACTCCACTGGTGACTTCACGCCAATCTGAGGTCTCACTCCTCACTGTAACTCTCTGCTTCCTATTGCTTAGGTACTCCTTTATCCACTGGAGCGCCCTACTAGTTACTACTGTCTCTCCCTCCAACTTATGCACCAGCCTCTTTTGTATTGTGGGGTACTGTGTCAAAGGCTTTCTGACTGCTGAAGAAAATGCAGTCTGCCCATCCTTCTCTTTCTTACATAATCTTTGTCACCTTATCGTAGAATTTTATTAAACCTGTGAGGCAAGATTTACCCTCCCTGAACCCATGTTGTTGGTGTGTCACGAACTTCTCTCCAGATGTGTTACTAGGTTTTCTTCTCACGATCTTCTCCATCACCTTGCATGGTATACAAGTCAAGGACACTGGCCTGTAGTTCAGTGCCTCTTGGCTCTCACCCTTTTTGTATATTGGGACTACATTAGCTGTTTTCCATATTTCTGGTAGGTTTCCTGTTTCCAGTGACTTATTATACACCATGGAGTGTGGCAAGGAAAGTTTTTCTCTACACTCAGAACCCATGGTAAGATTCCGTCCGGACCAACAGCCTTTCTTACGTCCAGATCCAACAGATGCCTCGTCTCTGGTTATTTCAAACCCTTCCAAGACCGCCTGGTTTACTGCCACCTCTTCTAGTTCAGGGACTTCACCTCGTTCTATTGTGAAGACCTGGAATTTCTTGATGAATTCTTCACACGTCTTGTGAGATGATGTGTGAGTGTACAAGCATGTACTTTGTGTACATGCACATGTACCTTGTGTGCGTGTGAATGTGCGTGTAAAGACAGAGATCGTACCCCAATATTTTATCAAGTCAACAGATCGCCGGAGGAAGCTCCCGCTTCCCGCTGCCACTAATGAATCATTTCCTGCAGCAGCGGTAGCAGCAGCAGTCCCAGCAGCAGTAGCAACAGCCACAGCAGCAGAAGCAGCAGTATCAGCAGCAGTCCCAGCAGCAGTAGCAGCAGTCACAGCAGCAGTAGCAACAGTCCCAGCAGCAGTAGCAACAGCCACAGCAGCAGTAGCAACAGCCACAGCAGCAGAAGTAGCAGTATCAGCAGCAGGACAAGCACCAGCAGCAGTCCCGGTAGCAGTAGTAGTGCTCCAGCAAACTCCCCACATACTCCAGATCGACATGTATAATAATTATTCATTTACCTATCTACACAATCTCCAGTACTCCACCTTCATATTAAGTACCCGCCGTTATCACCTCGTATGACGGCCCAACCGCTCTCGTCGTCCCTGAGGGACTATCCATAATTACAATAATTATCAGGTCATATTCCCTGCCAATCAACCCGAATGAAAACATTGACGGACGCGTGAATTGTGGAGGATGCTGCGTTTCATCTTTCATTTCTCAGATACACGCTTAAAAATGATGCAAATGGCCACTAATTCCATTTTCTTGGCCTGTCCATCATGAGGCGTTCGCATATCTGAGAATATCATCACAAATGGCTGCAATTATTGTCATTATTATTGCTAGCTGTCTGTGTAGCGTGGTACACATCACCTGTTGTCTGTTCCCGCAGGGGTCGTGCACACTACAGCCCTTGCTGGGGCAGGGGTCGTGCACACTACAGTCCTTGCTGGGGCAGGGGTCGTGCACACTACAATTCTTGCTGGGGCAGGGGGTCGTGCACACACCAGTCCTTGCTGGGGCAGGGGTCGTGCACACAACAGCCCTTGCTGGGGCAGGGGTCGTGCACACTCCAGTCCTTGCTGGGGCAGGGGGTCGTGCACACACCAGTCCTTGCTGGGGCAGGGGTCGTGCACACTACAGTCCTTGCTGAGGTAGGAGGTCGTGCACACTCCAGTCCTTGCTGGGGCAGGGGTCGTGCACACACCAGTCCTTGCTGGGGCAGGGGTCGTGCACACTCCAGTCCTTGCTGGGGCAGGGGGTCGTGCACACTCCACTCCTTGCTGGGGCAGGGGTCGTGCACACTCCACTCCTTGCTGGGGCAGGGGTCGTGCACACTCCAGTCCTTGCTGGGGCAGGGGTCGTGCACACTACAGCCCTTGCTGGGGCAGGGGTCGTGCACACTCCAGTCCTTGCTGGGGCAGGGGTCGTGCACACACCAGCCCTTGCTGGGGCAGGGGTCGTGCACACTCCAGTCCTTGCTGGGGCAGGGGTCGTGCACACACCAGCCCTTGCTGGGGCAGGGGTCGTGCACACTACTGCCCTTGCTGGGGCAGGGGTCGTGCACACTACAGCCCTTGCTGGGGCAGGGGTCGTGCACACTACAGTCCTTGCTGGGGCAGGGAGTCGTGCACACTACAGTCCTTGCTGGGGCAGGGGGTCGTGCACACTACAGCCCTTGCTGGGGCAGGGGTCGTGCACACTACAGTCCTTGCTGGGGCAGGGGTCGTGCACACTCCAGTCCTTGCTGGGGCAGGGGTCGTGCACACTCCAGTCCTTGCTGGGGCAGGGGTCGTGCACACTCCAGTCCTTGCTGGGGCAGGGGTCGTGCACACTACAGCCCTTGCTGGGGCAGGGGTCGTGCACTCCAGTCCTTGCTGGGGCAGGGGTCGTGCACACACCAGCCCTTGCTGGGGCAGGGGTCGTGCACACTACAGCCCTTGCTTGGGCAGGGATCGTGCACACTACAGCCCTTGCTGGGGCAGGGGTCGTGCACACTACAGTCCTTGCTGGGGCAGGGAGTCGTGCACACTACAGTCCTTGCTGGGGCAGGGGTCGTGCACACTCCAGTCCTTGCTGGGGCAGGGGTCGTGCACACTCCAGTCCATGCTGGGGCAGGGGTCGTGCACACACCAGTCCTTGCTGCGGCAGGGGTCGTGCACACTACAGCCCTTGCTGGGGCAAGGGTCGTGCACACTACAGCCCTTGCTGGGGTAGGGGTCGTGCACACACCAGCCCTTGCTGGGGCAGGAGTCGTGCACACTACAGCCCTTGCTGGGGCAGGGGTCGTGCACACACCAGCCCTTGCTGGGGCAGGGGTCGTGCACACTACAGTCCTTGCTGGGGCAGGGGTCGTGCACACTACAGTCCTTGCTGGGGCAGGGGTCGTGCACACACCAGCCCTTGCTGGGGCAGGGGTCGTGCATACACCAGCCCTTGCTGGGGCAGGGGTCGTGCACATTACAGCCCTTGCTGGGGCAGGGGTCGTGCACACACCAGCCCTTGCTTGGGCAGGGGTCGTGCACACTACAGACCTTGCTGGGGCAGGGGTCGTGCACACTACAGCCCTTGCTGGGGCAGGGGTCGTGCACACTACAGTCCTTGCTGGGGCAGGGGTCGTGCACACACCAGCCCTTGCTGGGGCAGGGGTCGTGCATACACCAGTCCTTGCTGGGGCAGGGGTCGTGCACACACCAGCCCTTGCTGGGGCAGGGGTCGTGCACACTACAGTCCTTGCTGGGGCAGGGGTCGTGCACACTCCAGCTCTTGCTGGGGCAGGGGTCGTGCACACACCAGCCCTTGCTGGGGCAGGGGTCGTGCATACACCAGTCCTTGCTGGGGCAGGGGTCGTGCACACTACAGTCCTTGCTGGGGCAGGGGTCGTGCACACTACAGCCCTTGCTGGGGCAGGGGGTCGTGCACACTACCGTCCTTGCTGGGGCAGCGGTCGTGCACACTCCAGTCCTTGCTGGGGCAGGGGGTCGTACACACTACAGTCCTTGCTGGGGCAGGGGGTCGTGCACACTACAGTCCTTGCTGGGGGCAGGGGGTCGTGCACACTACAGTCCTTGCTGGGGCAGGGGTCGTGCACACTCCAGTCCTTGCTGGGGCAGGGGTCGTGCACACACCAGTCCTTGCTGGGGCAGGGGTCGTGCACACTCCAGTCCTTGCTGGGGCAGGGGGTCGTGCACACTACAGTCCTTGCTGGGGGCAGGGGGTCGTGCACACTACAGTCCTTGCTGGGGCTGGGGTCGTGCACACTACAGTCCTTGCTGGGGCAGGGGTCGTGCACACACCAGTCCTTGCTGGGGCAGGGGTCGTGCACACTACAGTCCTTGCTGGGGCAGGGGTCGTGCACACTCCAGCCCTTGCTCGGGCAGGGGTCGTGCACACTACAGTCCTTGCTGGGGCAGTGGTCAAGTGAGGGCAATCGCCACTAACAATCCAACCACCACCACCATCCCCCCTAACAACCCAACCACCATCGCCACTAACGACCCAACCACCACCACCACCACCAATAACACCCCAACCACCACCACCACCACCATCGCCACTAACGACCCAACCACCACCACCATCGCCACTAACAATCCAACCACCACCACCACCATCGCCACTAACAACCCAACCACCACCACCATCGCCACTAACAACCCAACCACCACCACCATCGCCACTAACAACCCAACCACCACCACCATCGCCACTAACGACCCAACCACCACCACTATCGCCACTAACAACCCAACTACCACCACCATCGCCACTAACAACCCAACCACCACCACCACCATCGCCACTAACAATCCAACCACCACCACCACCACCATCGCCACTAACAACCCAACCACCACCACCATCGCCACTAACGACTCAACCACCACCACCATCGCCACTAACGACTCAACCACCACCACCATCCCCCTAACGACCCAACCATTACCACCATCACCACTAACGACTCAACCACCACCACCATCACCACTAACGACCCAACCACCACCACCATAGCCACTAACGACCCAACCACCACCACCACTAACAACCCAACCACCACTACCATTAACGACCCAACCACCACCACCATCACCATTAACGACCCAACCACCACCATCACCATTAACGACCCAACCACCACCACCATTAACAACCCAACCACCACCACCATTAACGACCCAACCACCACCACCATTAACGACCCAACCACCACCACCATTCCCCCTAACGACCCAACCACCACCACCATCGCCACTAACGACCCAACCACCACCAGCATCGCCACTAACGACCCAACCACCACCAGCATCGCCACTAACGACCCAACCACCACCACCATCGCCCCTAACGACCCAACCACCACCACCACCATCCCCCCTAACGACCCAACCACCACCACCACCACCATTAACGACCCAACCACCACCACCATCCCCCCCTAACGACCCAACCACCACCACCATCCCCCCTAACGACCCAACCACCACCACCATCGCCACTAACGACCCAACCACCACCACCACCATCCCCCCTAACGACCCAACCACCACAGCACTACACCGACGTCCTTTCCTCTGGTGATGGGATATGATAAGCACACATAATTTACATTCTGCTTGACGCCTGCAGGATGCTGGGTATTATCCTTACCCACAGAGACACCGACACCCTCCCCTTCCTTCTCCCCCCCTCACCATCACCCCCCTCAACCCTTCCACAACTCCCCCCACACCTCCCACACCTCCCACCACCACACCTCTCATAACCTACTTCAAATGAACCAGACATCAACACACCTCAATCATCACCACGTCGAAGTCACCTCAATCACTCTACACACCTGCAGAGGGCAGTCTGCCTACTCCACACACCTGCAGAGGGCAGTCTGGCCACTCCACACACCTGCAGAGGGCAGTCTGCCCACTCCACACACCTGCAGAACGCAGTCTGCCCACTCCACACACCTGCAGAGGGCAGTCTGCCCACTCCACACACCAGCAGAGGGCAGTCTGCCCACTCCACACACCTGCAGAGCAGTCTACTCAGGTCTGGTAAAACACACAACAATTGCCTTAGGAATGAAGGGCCTTTCCAAACTGCGTTACACACATGCCAATCATATAAAGAGGACTTTGTGTTTTCAACTGAAGACGGTAACTGTCCAATATTGGAAGAGTTTACTGCCGTGAAAAGATTCGAATTCATTGGTAAGTGAGGCTAAAGAAACGATAAAGACTCCCAAGTACCAATGCCAGAAGGTACACGACAGTACCTAGTACTGTAAGTGCTCATAGCAGGGAATAAGAGACAGATCAACAAACTTCGGGCTCACCATAGCCCGTGCTACTTGGAACTTTTTGTTCCAGGTAGCGAATCTTAAACAACAACAAGATCAACACTGTAAAATAGTATATCTTGAGATGAGATGATTTCTGGACTTAGCGTCTCCGCGGCCCGGTCCTCGCCTAGGCCTCCTTTTTGTTACACACCTCCAGGAAGCAGCCCGTTGCAGCTGTCTAACTCCCAGGTACCTATTTACTGCTAGGTGAACAGGAGCATCATAGTGAAAGAAACTCTACCCATTTGTCTCCGCGTCCACCGGGAATCGAACCCGGAACCATAGGATTTAGGACTTAGCATACATAAACTTCAGGTATAAACGAATTAATATGCAATATATATAGCAAACAATATAATGGCTTCGAGTGGCTACTAAGTATTAGTACTGATAGTTGCTACCTTAAGGCCCAAGGCGCCTCTATAAATTCAAAGTTTGGACAAACCGACATGTCTAAACAGGAATGAAATATTAACGGAACATAATTCTAAAGAGTTAAATGTTGCAATGTGTTGTAGGACGTTTTATATAATTTCTTACATACAGGTCGGCGTTCAATTGTAACGGGGGGTGGGGGAAATAGCTCTATCTTGTCCATTATTCCACCCCCCCAGTTAACTAACGAGGCCGGGGGAAACAGCTCTCTCTAGTCCGTTATCCCGTCCCCAGTTAGCTAACTATTCTAGAGCACCTCCAGAGTTCCTAAGGCAGCCTCTCTCGTTCAACACCTTGTAACCTAGGTATTCGACTACCTAGGTGCTAAGACTACAAGGCGCCGTAACTGGATCAGCTACCCGAAACTCTAGAGAGAACTCTAGAATACAGAATCATTGCCACAAACGTATAAGAGAAAACGAAAGGAAAGAAATGAATAGTGAAGTAATTAGTGAGGGTTTGGGGTGAGAGGCAGAGAGGTAGGAGGGGCGAGGAGGGTCATTAGTTGAAAGTGAGAGTTTAGAGAGGGGTGGAGGGAGAGGTGTAGATAGGTAGAAGGAGAAGAGTAGATAGTAGAAGTAGAAGAGTAGATAGTAGAAGACGAAATGCTGCCACCATCCATTCATGATCATTACATACAAGACAAGGAATGGAACTTGTCTGTATCACAAAATTCTCAAAAGATGTTATCAAGAGATCATTATTAGTATGGTCCCATCTTTATCATGTACTCATTCTAAACCATGAAACCAGTAACTACAGAGGCTTTCTCACCTCAACTCAAAATCTCTAGGGAACAAAGTTAAACACAATTTAAATAATAAATTCATAATTATATTTCACATGAAGTATCATAATTTAGCAATTCAATTAAAATGTTCCAGTTTAATATGCAAAGTGAGTCATCATCCAAGAATTCGAGAACCCTACAACTTGACTGCCCCTGATCATCACACAACATATGTAAACACGACCAAGTCACCTAAATGTTCACTCACCGAGGACTGAGTCTAAGTTGAATAGAGAGGGGGGGGGGGTCTGCAATTTTCAGGCAGCGTCACCCCCCGTCTGGTGACGGCCTATCTCGACGGCTGGCCTCTGCTCTGCTCCGCTGGCCGGTCTCCTATTGCTTAATGCTCGATAGCTCTCCGAGTTTATATTGGGGAACCTAGTAGCTAACTCCGCCCATAAGTAGATAGCCTCCGGCACTCTACCAAGCCACTCCTTAAACGTCGGCAAGTTTGAAGGCTACCAGGCTCCAACTATAAGCTTAGCGGACGCAAGGTGAAATTCTCATGATCTGACCTCAGGTCACTTGAGGTCATTAACGCTTTGAGGTGTGAGATCTCAGGCAGACAACTGGCGCCTCTCCGATCCTTGTCTGTGACTCATGTACTCTATGTATGTATTAACCTAAACCAAACACTTTTACAGTGTTACACAATCCCCGACCGTCCAAGTGGTTGGGTACCATTCTTTCCCCCCGTCCCATCCCAAATCCTTATCCTGATCCCTTCCCAGTGCTATACAGTCGTAATGGCTTAGCGCCTTCTCCTGATAGTTCCCTTCCCTTCTTGCAGTTAAGTTATTGTGATTTCAATTCTCCCAATGTGTAGTGTGGGGAAAAAAAAATGCAATGAAGTAGTTAATCCCACACAAACTTCCCCTGAGTACACAGACAGTGAGACAGAGGCGTTGCAAATGACAGGGAGATGGAACAGCTGCAATCTACACCCTAATTACACACACACACACACACACACACACTTTACACTTAGGTGACGGGTGTAAGGCGCTAAGCACCTCAACGGAGGACTATACAGCAGGTGGCTCGCCACACACGCAAACACACACACACACACACACACACACACACACACACACACACACACACACGCAAGCACTCAAAACAAACACGCCGTCAACACTAATGCAGTATACATACGGGCTACCTCTCATACAACACACAATCAACCTACTCACACAACATACAAACTAATCCCACAACACACACATATAACTCACACAACATACAAGTTAATCATACAACACACACATGGGCAGCAGCACATAACTAGCCCAAATTACACCCGCAGCGAGAATGGCCAGCAATCACATTAATTTCCAGTAATCAAAACACACCTGGGATAAAAATACACATTCCCTGGAAGCCCGCCCTGAACCCTCAAACCCGACCACAACACTGAACATATATCACAGACTAAGGCACACACAAAACATCTATTTATCCGAGGAAGACAAGAAAGAGTGTAATTTTCTTGTATGTCAGATATTATAAACAAACCCCAACGGACATCTTGGTTCAGATACCTGGAATTCATTTATTCCGACCTGCCACCAATTCTAGCAGTAATAAATGGGTTGAAGAGATGTAAGAGAGCATTAACACTACAAACTACCGAGAACTACAGATTGGGAAACTAACAGTTACACGTCATGAAGGATTGTATGAAAGGAACTAATTAGCAAACTTACAAGATTTATGGAAAAGGTCGAGCCTAGGAATCCACGTCAGTATGGACTAAGATCAGGGAGATCCCATAATTTGGAAGCAACTGGATCAGTACTGTGATCCAGTAGCTTCCTGGACTACTGGATCACAGTAGTGATCCAGTAGTTCAGACTGTGAAAGCAAGAAATGAACAAATCCACAAGGGCCGTGACGAGGATTCGAAATTAATCTCGAGTTGAGATTTGAGTGTGTACACAAGAAATGCTTGGATACTGACCAATAACTTTTTACTATTGTTATAAGTTCGATGCTGAGGGCCGCAAGGGCATCCCACTGTTGTTGTTAAAGATTCGCTACCTGGAGCAAAATTCCAAGTAGCACGGGCTATGGCGAGCCCGTAGGGGAAAGCTTAAAAATTGGCATCCCACTGATTTGAACATTCAATAAATGCAGGATCGTTCATCACCGCCTAATTACCCAGAGGTTGATTAGGCAGGTATCAAGCAGAAATGCGAGGTATGAGTTACGAAGAAAAGCTACGGGAGTCGCATTTCATGTCGCTCGAAATCAGTAGAGTTAGAGGAGACATGATTACCACATACAAAACTCTCAGGGAAAATGTACAAGGAATATACAAATGTAGAGAAATGAAATGTAAATAATAAAGATATTATTTAACAATGGTGGTACTAGGTCGCCGGTCGGCCGAGCGGACAACACGCTGGACTTGTGATCCTGTGGTCCTGGGTTCGATCCCAGGCGCCCGCGAGAAACAATAGGCAGAGTTTCTTTTACCCTATGCCCCTGTTACCTAGCAGTAAACAGGTACCTGGGAGTTAGTCAGCTGTCACGGGCTGCTTCCTGGGGGTGGAGGCCTGGTCGAGGACCGGGCCGCGGGGACACTAAAAAAAAACGAAATTATCTCAAGATAACCTCCCACAAGGGAACACAGGTGGAAACTAAGTAACTAAATGACCCACATAGAGATAAGAAGGAATTTTATTCAGTGTCAGAATAGTTAATAGAATGAATTAGGCAGTGATGTGGTGGAGGCTGACTCCAAACACAGATTCTAATATAGATCATATGAGTTATTTAACGATCTGGAACCTATAGACACCACGTGACCGACAGTCAAGAGGCGGGAACAAAGAGCTGAAGCTCAAGCTACGCAAGCACAACTAGGTGAGAACACTTTTTCTGTCTCCGTCCGTCCGTCCGTCTCCCCGCCACAACCCTCCGCCCGGGGCAGGTCTCTCCGGCTACATCTTGATCCCGCTCTCTTCCTCATAATAATAATTAGGAGTATTTGTGTGGCGTTAAAAGTGCGAGAAACACGCCACCTGTCTGGGAACGGAGCGGGCGTGGACGGGCCCCAGCCCGGGACGGAGCCCAGCCCGGGACGGGTCCCAGCCCGGGACGGAGCCCAGCCCGGGACGGGTCCCAGCCCGGGACGGAGCCCAGCCCGGGACGGAGCCCAGCCCGAGACGGGTCCCAGCCCGGGACGGAGCCCAGCCCGGGACGGAGCCCAGCCCGGGACGGAGCCCAGCCCGGGACGGGTCCCAGCCCGGGACGGAGCCCAGCCCGGGACGGAGCCCAGCCCGGGACGGAGCCCAGCCCGGGACGGAGCCCAGTCCGGGACGGAGCCCAGCCCGGGACGGGGCCCAGCCCGGGACGGAGCCCAGTCAGGGACGGAGCCCAGCCCGGGACGGAGCCCAGCCAGGGACGGAGCCCAGCCAGGGACGGAGCCCAGCCAGGGACGGAGCCCAGCCAGGGACGGGGCCCAGCCAGGGACGGGGCCCAGCCCAGGACGGGGCCCAGCCCGGAGGACTTACAGCTTCCACTACTGCCAAAAAGACACACAGTGTCGCCCCAATTAGTACAAATGTTGCATTAATATTGGACCACACAATCGAAATCAGGAATGATTGGGGACAACAAACGGTGGAAATGAGAGAGGACGAAAGAAGACCAAAGAAGAACTTAAAGGAAAAACAAAGAAGGAACTAGTGATAATGACGATGGTATAGTGAAGGTCACTAAGTGCTTACCACTATGACATAGTGAGCTCTTTAGGATTACCTTTATATACCTATTGCGTTTTAGATTAACTTTGAAAACATTCGAATTTCTACATGCGAACAAGTTTGAATAGTCCCCCAGCCAGTATGCATCCAGTTTCGGTTAAGTACTTGATACGCTAAGGTGCATGGAGACCTGGTTGTCTGGGTTCGAATCCTTCAAGGGTGAGGAATCTTCGGTTTTATATATACATATATATATATATATATATATATATATATATATATATATATATATATATTTATATTATATATATATATATATATATATATATATATATATATATATATATATATATATATATATATATGACCGAAAAAGTAAGATTAATAATTCTAACACGAATTTTCTCTATCTTTCTTACGTTTCTTTCACTGTTGATGGTAATTCAAAGATCAATTCTCCAAAATTCATTTTTATTTCTAGTCTGACGCGACACTTGAGCTCGTTTCGTAAAACTTATTACATTTTCAAAGACTTTAGTTTACAAACACACAACTGAAACTGAATAGAGCTTACACATCTTAAGAGGTTTATATCTACATTTGGGTGAGGTGGATGAGGTGAAAAACGAACTTTCAACAATGGGTATTCAATGGGTATTAAATTCCAACACAAGACAGAACACGAAACAATGGGTATTAAATTCAAACACAAAACAGAACACGAAACAATGGGTATTGAATGGAAGTAATTGTAGAAAGCCTATTGGTCCATATTTCTTGATGCTTCTATATTGGAGCGGAGTCTTGAAGTGGGTAGAATATAGTTGTGCATTAATTGGCTGTTGATTGCTGGTGTTGACTTCTTGATGTGTAATGCCTCGCAGACGTCAAGCCGCCTGCTATCGCTGTATCTATCGATGATTTCTGTGTTGTTTGCTAAGATTTCTCTGGTGATGGTTTGTTTGTGGGAAGAGATTATATGTTTGTGGGAAGAGATTATCCCACAAACAAATTAATAGAAGTGATTGTAGAAAGCCTATTGGTCCATATTTCTTGATGCTTCTATATTGGAGCGGAGTCTTGAGGTGAGGCTTGACGTTTGCGAGGCATTACACATCAAGAAGTCAACACCAGCAATCAACAGCCAATTAATGCACAACTATATTCTACCCACCTCAAGACTCCGCTCCAATATAGAAGCATCAAGAAATATGGACCAATAGGCTTTCTACAATCACTTCTATTCAATACCCATTGTTTCATGTTCTGGCTTGTGTTGATGAAATTAATACCTTATTAAATACCACCTCACCCCATCCACCTCACTCAAATGTAGATATAAACAAAATCGGAGATGTGTAAGTTCTATTCAGTTGTGTATGTGTATGTGTCTTTGAAAATGTAATAAGTTTTACGAAACGCGCTCAAGTGTCGCGTCAGACTAGAAATAAAAATGAATTTTGGAGAATTGATTTTTGAATTACCTCCAACAGTGAAAAGAAATGTACGAAAGATTGAGAAAATTCGTGTTAGAATTATTAATCTTACTTTCTCGGTCATATTTAATAATATATGTCTACAGGAAAGACTGCTACCAAAATATACTAATATATATATATATATATATATATATATATATATATATATATATATATATAATATATTAAATAATATAGTATTTTAATCCAACAGTTATAAAAATACAAATTAACACTAGATAAATTAAATGTATTATTTCATACACGAAGCAGGTGTTGAATAATATTGTAACAACGTCGGTTCATAACTTTAATTCATAACATTAAAAAGGAATTCGGGCACAAAAAGCCCGTAATAGTAATTGGAATAATTATGCAAATAAGAAGTTGTCTGAACAACCTGTAATTGTAACGCTGATAACAAGAAGGAACTTCCTGTTTGGTTTGTGGTGATGTGGGGCAGGGTATGGTCTCCCTGCCCGTGGTGGTGTGGGGCACGGGCAGGGTATGGTCTCCCTGCCCGTGGTGGTGTGGGGCACGGGCAGGGTATGGTCTCCCTGCCCGTGGTGGTGTGGGGCAGGGTATGGTCTCCCTGCCCGTGGTCGTGTGGGGCACGGGCAGGGTATGGTCTCCCTGCCCGTGGTGGTGTGGGGCACGGGCAGGGTATGGTCTCCCTGCCCGTGGTCGTGTACTCACCTAGCGTGCTTGCAGGGTTGAGTTAAGCTCCTAAACCCCCGACTTCCGAACGTTCATAGATTAATGCAATGACTCATTTCCCAAGCTTAGATTATATTTACATTTACAATTTTGAATCGATTTAGCGTCAACGACTTTCACGTCTAACCTATTCCACTTATTGACAACTTTAACACTGAATAATTTCTTTTTGGACGCCTTTATGACTCATTTACGACTCTAGGTTCCATCTATGATCCCTCGTTCAGTTGTTCCTGGCTTTGAACACCGCTGCTTTGTCTACTTTGTCAAGTTCCTTTAAAACCGTATATATTATATCCTTCAGTGTGGTATGGTCCAGTTCCCTCAGTTTTCTCCCTCATAGCTCAATCCGTTCAGCTCAGGAACGAGTCTTGCTGCATATATCTAAACCTTTTCTAGTTTCTTATCTTTATGAACATAAGAACAAAGGTAACTGCAGAAGGCCTATTGGCCCATACGAGGCAGCTCCTATTAATAACCACCAAATCCCACTCATATACATTTATGTATTATGTGTTGACCAGATCACACACTAGAAGGTGAAGGGACGACGACGTTTCGGTCCGTCCTGGACCAATCTTAAGTCGATTGTGATTGTGAATGTCGACATTCTCAAGTCGACAATCGACTTGAGAATGGTCCAGGACGGACCGAAACGCTGTCGTCCCTTCACCTTCTAGTGTGTGGTCTGGTCAACATACTTTAGCCACGTTATTGTCTCCTCGTCTGCATGTATTATGTGTCTATATAATCAATTATTATAACTTTTTTCAGGTAAGGGGTCCTTGCTGGGGATGCATATTCGTGACTTGGTCTCATCTTTCCTGTATATAGAGTCCGGGAAAACCTTCTGTTCAAGTATCTGAAGGATACAGGGGCGTTGGCCTGCGTGTCATCTGCTGCTGTTGTTATTCAGCTAATGTTGGCTTCTGGCATCAGATTTGGAGGTGTCTCCACTCTCAGGTCTTTCTCCTTTCTGATTGAAGAATCTGTGTGTGTGTGTGTGTGTGTGTGTGTGTGTGTGTGTGTGTGTGTGTGTGTGTGTGTTCACCTAATTGTACTTGCGGGGGGTGGGAGGGGGGTTCAGCTTCAGCTCTTTGGTCCCACCTTTCAACCATCAATCAACGGGTGTACATCTTCTTGAGCCTATTGTGTGCATATCTACTATTTGTGTCTGCAGAATCGAGCTATGAGCTGTTGCGTGTGACGAGTGAGTGTCAGCTATTTGCCAACACCCTGAATCTCTGATCTATCGAGCATGAACACCCTGAATCTCTGATCTATCGAGCATGAACACCCTGAATCCCGGATCTATCGAGCATTAGTTATCAAACTCATCTGGCGAAGATATCAAAGATACTGGCCCGACACCTCTCCAGAACTCGGACTATATCCATTAATAATGGTTAATAGAGGTGGTTACGGACTATTAATGCCCGTGCCACCTCTTGGATAGATCTATTTTTTTTTATAAAACAGAAGCGAAAAAGAAACAGGGAAAAAGGAGGAAACCCCATCTCCATTTAATACTTTGACCCAAATATCAGAGTAACAGGGTTATCGCGAATAACCGAACTTAATTACGGGCTCACCATAGCCCATGCTACATGGACATTGCGTTCTGAGTAGCTAAATCTAAAACAACATCTTGGATGGCTTAATGTTCATCAGTAGAGGTGGTTAAGAAGGAAGTCTCCGGCCTGAGCGGTGGTGTAGTGAGCACTCCTCGCTACATGAGCGGCAGGCTGGCCAGGAAACACTGTGTGAGCACAATAACAAACTCTCTGGCTAACAGGCCATTTCCTGAGGGTAATTTATATAAACAATAAGTGCGACTTGCTCACGCCTTGTTATCACAGTTGGTTCTTCTTGCTGGAGAAATTATATTATATATATATATATATATATATATATATATATATATATATATATATATATGAGACGGAGAGAGAAAGAGCGAGAGAGAGAGAGAGAGAGAGAGAGAGAGAGAGAGAGAGAGAGAGAGAGAGAGAGAGAGAGAGAGAGAGAGAGAGAGAGAGAGAGAGAGAGAGAGAAAGCGAGAGAGAGAGAGAGAAAGCGAGAGAGAGAGAGAGAAAGCGAGAGAGAGAGAGAGAAAGCGAGAGAGAGAGAGAGAAAGCGAGAGAGAGAGAAAGCGAGAGAGAGAGATAGAGAAAGCGAGAGAGAGAGAGAAAGCGCGAGAAAGAGAGATAGAGAAAGCGAGAGAGAGAAAGAGCGAGAGAAAGTTCCAGCAAGTTTATTGAGACAATAAGATATCTCTCAAAAGGATAAAGTAACTCAGGCTATGTCTACCATCCAGTCTTTCTGGCTTTTCTGACTTTTTTCTAATTTTTTATGATTATTTCTGAAAAAATCTTCTAATTTTTGGGTTGCATCCTTTAAGATGTAATTACCCATTCATTATGTCATCTCGGTCCCAAAATTTTACTGATGTCAATAATGTCGGAATTTTTAACCTTATTATACTCACACAATGTTTCAAAATGTTGATCATACGTCTGACATTTGTGTGTGAACATTATCAAACGTCTGACACTATTCCTAGACGGGTGAGAGATCGGTCCTGTAGCCAGCTCACTGTTATACCAACCCATTCTCCTGTTTAGACAGAACTAGACAAAAAAAAATACTCTTTTATCCATCATGATCTCACTCGACACCAACGCCTGTATTTCCCAAGGTGTACATGATAACCACCTACAAAATTCTCAGGGGAATTGACAGGGTTGACAAAGACAAACTCTTCAGCACGGGTGAGACACGAACAAGGGGACACAGGTGGAAACTGAGTACCCACATGAGTGACAGAGATGTTAGAAGGAACTTTTTCAGTGTTAGAGTAGTTAACGGATGGAATGCATTAGGAAGTGATGTGGTGGAGGCTGACTCCATACACAGTTTCAAATGTAGATATGATAGAGCCCAGTAGGCTCAGGAATCTGTACACCAGTTGATTGACGGTTGAGAGGCGGGACCAAAGAGCCAAAGCTCAACCCCCGCAAGCACAATTAGGTGAGTACATATTACCATAGAACCTTATCCTCTGACCCCTGTTTTTTCCGCCGCCTGAGTCAGTTTTCCCTTTTCGAAATTTCAGTTTAATATTTTTCTGGGCGTGGTGAAGGGCGGACGTGTTTGTCGGCGTTCTCGGCTCAGTTACATAGAATTTGGCACTGGCAGGCATCCTTCAGTCTCTACAGACTATGGAGCTGCTCTCTGGGTGTTCTCCAGGGATCAAAGCCTGGGTAGGTCGATATGGAGAAGCTGTTACCCATGCAGCAGGTCCCCCCTCTCCACGTTGCTATTTATTTATAAGAGTACGATAAAAATAGCTAAAATCAAACTTAAATATTCTAGGCCTAGTATAGCACACATATATATACTATATTAGGCCTCAGATAGCGTGTAGTAGGCCTAGGAAGGTTAGGTTAGGTTTTCTTTGGAACATTCGCACAAAAACTTTTTCCGGTTTGTCCAAATTCAACAGTACCGATTTCTACTTTCTAATTACCTTTTACGTCAATATGTACGATGGCCCTCAAGGTTACTGTGAGTACTTCCTAAAGAGGAGAATGGACCGATTATTCTGCCCATTGTCCCTTTGGTAAAGTGCCTGGGGCCAGATTCACGAAGCAGTTACGCAAGTACTTACGACCGTGTACACCTTTCCTCAATCTTTGACGACTTTGGTTACATTTATTAAACAGTTTACAAGCATGAAAACTTCCCAATCAACTGTTGTTATTGTTATAAACAGCCTCCTGGTACTTCCGAGCTCATTAACTGTTTAATAAATGTAAACAAAGCCGCCAAAGATTGAGAAAAGATGTACAGCTTCGTAAGTGCTTGCGTAACTGCTTCGAGAATATGGCCCCTGGTTGTCGGTGGATCATAGTTAGATCTGACTTTAATGTCTTGAGGATTTGGTTCTCTCCCATTTTACCACCAACAGATTCTGATCCCACCTCACCCGCCTCGTCAGGTGAGCCGTGTGGGGGTGTGAGGGAGGTGGAACATGTTGGAATGAAGGGCCGGCCACGCAAAGAAACAAACAAAACACTTAATATCTTCATAAGCCTACATAAATACACCATTATTACATGAGAGAGAGAGAGAGAGAGAGAGAGAGAGAGAGAGAGAGACGGACAGACAGAGAAAGAGACAGAGAGAAAGAGAGAGAGAGAGTTATATCATAACGCTTCCGGCCAGAGACGTGACCTTAGGGAAGGAGAAAGACGAGGAGTAGAGAATAGAAGGAGGGGGAAGTGGAACAGGAGGACGGCAAGGGAAGGTTAGGTGAAGGGAAGGTGGGGGGAGAGGTGGGAAGGATAGCGGAAGTGGGGATAGACAGGGAGGTCGCGGGGTGGGGAGGGAGGCGGTGGAGATGGAGTGGAAACTGCCCAAATGAGACACAGAAATATTAGAAATACAAAAAAATACAGAAATATTAAGTGTGAGAACAGAGAACACATACATTAAGCCCCGTAGCGCAGCGGTAGCACGCTCGTCTCACGACATCCAAGTGATTTTGCCACGGTTCGACCCCTGGACAAGGAAGGTCGACTGGGCACCGACACATAACTGTTCGCCCCTGTTCGTCCAGCAATAACTGGTGATCTGGTTGTAGAGCTACCAGTTAGTAAACTCTGTACACCCGTTGACTGAATGTTGAAAGCTGAAGCTCAGTATTCGCAACACAATTAGCAATTGGTAAGTTTACAAGCACATACATGTCAATTACACCCACACACAAGGTGGGGTCCAAGAGCTAATAGCTCGATTCTGCAGACACTAATAGTTAAAACACACACACACACACCAAGCGCGCGCGCACACAAAATCGTGATGGTGATAAAATATGTTGATATCACGAGGTGTTGCTGCTGGCAAAGGGTGGACAGGGTTATCTGGTGGAGCTGACAAGACGTCCGTCAATCCCCTCCTTGCTGGCACCCTCCTGCCACCCTGCTGTGACACCACCACCACCACCACCCACTACCACCACACCTACACCATCCCCCAGCTAACACCACCATAATGATGCCACAATCCCTATCATTTTCCTCGGTGTAATAATGTGAGACGACTCAAACCGTTCAGAAACAACCTGACTGAATAACGTAAACATTCAGAACGTAAACATTCAGAACGTAAACATTCAGGGTTTGATTCAGAACAGGGAACACCCCGCTAATGATAGCTAAAATACAGTAGGCGCGGGAAATATTACAAACTATAAAGGAAAACACTTGAGCATACTAGACATATATACAATTTATACACTTTGGGTATAAATTGTTTAAGTTTAGTTTTAGGAAAGACTTGGGTAAATACTGGTTCGGTAACAGGGATGTTGATTTGTGGAACCAATTACCGCGTAACGTGGTGGAGGCGGGGTCCCTGAGTGTTTCAAACGTGGGTTGGGCAAGTATATGAGTGGGATTGGGTGGTTATATATAGGAGCTGCCTCGTATAGGCCAATAGGCCTTCTGCAGTTACATTGTTCTTATGTACTATGTATGAAAAATGCTCCAAGGTCTTTATTGGCTACAATTCGCTCAATAAAACATCTAAATTAATGTTATCGCTTAAATTTTTTTAAACCTGTATTCTCTAAAGCGCAGACGAATTTACACTTACGAAATATTAAGAGGAACTAGTTGCAGGCGATGAGTCACAATAATGTGGCTAAAGTATATAAGACCATTCTCAATCGACTTGAGAATGGTCCAGGACGGACCGAAACGTCGTCGTCCCTTCACCTTCTAGTGTGTGGTC